>NC_052324.1:38247666-38360420 GCF_016432855.1 Salvelinus namaycush | reverse complement strand
TGTCTGTTCAAACATCACATCCATTCGGGCCTTCCTTGTCACATCACCAATCACATCTCATTCGGCCTGCTGTCAAACAATCACATCTCATTCGGTCTGCTGTCTAACCAATCACATCTCATTCGGCCTGCTGTTCAACCAATCACATCTCATTCGGCCTGCTGTCTAACCAATCACATCTCATTCGGCCTGCTGTCTAACCAATCACATCTCATTCGGCCTGCTGTCTAACCAATCACATCTCATTGTGAAACAGGGACAACGTGTCTCGTGTTTTAAAGCAGCAGCAGTCTGTAGCTGTAGGTTGCCAATGTGCAGGGATGGAGGGACGAGGGGACAAGCAATCAATGGCTGACATGTTGAGAGGCAGGCCAAGGCAATCAGGGTTGGGGGAGAAGAGGAGAGACACCTAACACACACACAAAGAAAGCTTTCAGAAATCCAATGCACACAGAGTAACAGTCAATGACGATCACACATCTCTTGATTTCCCCCCACTTTGACATCATCAAATATAAATGACAGGGTGTGTAACAGAGGCTTTTATTCCAGTACAGCACTAACACACCTGATTCAACGAATCACCAAGACCTTGATTACTGAATCAGGAATGTCAGTCGGTGCTGGTCTGGAACAAAAGCCTGCACCCCCTGCAGCTAGCTCTCTAGGACCAGGTTTTATGACCACTGGACTAAACCCCATTTCAATTCAATATCTGCCCTGCCTGTTTATGACCGTTTCCATGGTGATCAACTCTTTGTAAAACATTCTATTAAACAATTACACAGCTTACTGGTCCAACATGGAAGGAGGATCAAGAATTCTGTTCAATCCTATTACAGCATTAGTATTAGTGGTCATATAGCCTCCCTGTCCCGGACTGCACATCACAAGCTATGTTTTAATGCCAACAGCCTAAACAAACACATACCAGCTAATCTCAAGACTACAGGATTCATGGGAGGGGGGAGGGGAGGGGGGGGGGGGAGTAAGATTGATTTAGCAACACTGCAGTATCTGTGGCATAAACATGATGTACAGTAACAAACAGCAGGATAACATAACATGAATGGCACGTGACACACAGCATACATCTCTACATCCCTTTGGATGGGTTTGACTGGGCTACTGTCATCACATCAAACCTGTTGTGACACAATCCTCTCCTGTAGTTTATATCCCTCTGGATGGGTTTGACTGGGCTACTGTCATCACATCAAACCCGTTTTGACACAATCCTCTCCTGTAGTCTATATCCCGCTGCGATATGAGCATCAATTTACAAACGCAGACAGATTTTGCCTACAATAAAACTATTATTCAATGGCTTAGTCTGTTCTTTATTATATTTATATTTGACATTGCCAAGATCTTGCGAAGAATTAAAAAGCACGTCCGTCCATTCGCCAATCAATCGATACCCATATAGACATTACTGTATGATATACAGGCTGGGTACAGCTTCTCTGCTGCAAGCATCGCAGCAACATCGGTCGGATGTCAGAGGTGTGCCGCAACTAGGTGTGCTGGACGAAACACACAAACAGAGAGCTCTTGAGTTGGGAAAACCCAAAAAGACAACTCCGAAAACCCAAGACATTGACGTAAAATATTTCACCCTTAATAAGGTCGCTTGTTTCCCCCACCCCCCCTTGCCACCTGCTCCGAAACCTACAAGCCGAGGGGACAATTGGGACGAATATTTGTCAGGAAGACAAAATATGGAGCACGTACGGCGCTTGCGTATTCCGGGTCGGTGCCGCCATTCATCAGCTCACAGACGGTAGCGCACTACTGAGCAAAAACACCGACCGAGCCCCGGCCCCGGTCCCGGTGGAGGCAGCTGCGGCAGCAACAATTATCCCAGGGACAAACTCATCGTAATGAATGCTCACTTGTTACAGACGCCAAGCTGCGTGTCTGCAAACAGGATGAATCAGCCCAGAGTAGACCAGAGCCCCGCCATATCAATAGGACTGATATAGGGAGGTTTAGGAGGGGCTGCCCTGGGGAAAAAAACAACTCGTTTTTGCCATCAAGTTACGGGATGTAGCATATCCCATGGCACCTGAAGCAAAGCCAACGCGTTATAGCCACACTGTCATGCAGACACGGTTATCTTTATTGATAACCAGAGGTTAGAATCACAACGAATGCACTTGGTGCGCAACTCAAAGCATCATCTTCGCAATAACTTCACTAATTCACTAGTTGTTCTATTTTATTCTATGTACTATTTTCTATTGTTGTAAAATGATCGAATCTGATCAGTGCGTTCTGAACACCTGCCAATGACCGGGCCCAGAACAGATTCTAGAATATATTCTATCCCCCGCATAGAACGTTTCATGTTATTTCATGTCATGTTTTCCTTCCGCTACATTGATACATTGTAACTAAGTATTTTTCTATTTCTTATCTGGAACAGCATAATCTCCTGCTGGCCATGACAAACTCAGCAGCAGGATCACGGACTAGGTTGTCCTGGCCCCTCAAGTGGCATTCGATGAGTCCATCTCTGCTACTGATCGTTCTGCAAAACACTCGTATAGAAAAGTGTCTCCTTGTTCATAACACCATAATATAGCATGCACGCGCAGCGGTGCGTTCAAAAGCAATCAACGCAATTCATCTCACCTCAGGTGTTTCAATATGGGTGTTTCTACTAGAGTGCGGTGAGTCTTCCATGCAATTCCACCGTCTGTCGTTTCGTTCCTCACCTCTCGCTCTAGCCGGCTGGGCTCGTCAGCTTTCGGTTGGTCTGTGTGTGCTGTGCTGTGCGCGCGCTGCCTCAGCCCTTCCTTCCTAGCCACCCGGCGTGACATCAGAGGGGGATTACAAACAATGCCTGCAAAAATCATCTTTAAATGGGGGGAATTGTATCTGGCCGGCTGCTCCAGCTGTCTTGAACGGCTTCTATTGTCTTCAACTAGACTTAACATAGAAAATCCCTAGTCTGTTTAATCTATCCATGCTATTCTGGATGCCAGTTCAATTTTACCCCATGCTTCTTATAGAAGCTCTCTAAATCCATGTCATTTCTGTACTAAGTCACGTGGAAACAATTGGATTCCATTTATCATTGGTATAAAGTACTTAAGTAAAAGTTCTACTTACAGTTGAAGTCAGAAGTTTACATACACCTGAGTTTAATACATTTAAACTCAGTTTTTCACAATTCCTGACATTTCATCCTAGTAAAAATTCCATGTCTTAGGTCAGTTAGGATCACCACTTTATTTTAAGAATGTGAAATGTCAGAATAATAACAGAGAGAATGATTTATTTCAGTTTTTATTTCTTTCATCACATTCCCAGTGGGTCAGAAGTTTACATACACTCAATTAGTATTTGGTAGCAATGCATTTAAATTGTTTAACTTGGGTCAAACGTTTCAGGTAAGCTTCCACAAGCTTCCCACAATGAGTTGGGTGAATTTTGGCCCATTTCTCCAGACAGACGTGGTGTAAATGAGTCAGGTTTGTAGGACTCCTTGCTCGCACACGCTTTTTCAGTTCTGCCCACACATCACAGGGCTTTATGATGGCCCCTCCAATACCTTGACTTTGTTGTCCTTAAGCCATTTTGCCACAACTTTGGAAGTATGCTGGGATCATTGTCCATTTGGAAGACCCATTTGCGACCAAGCTTTAACTTCCTGACTGATGTCTTGAGATGTTGCTTCAATATATCCACATACTTTTCCTACCTCATGATGCCATCTATTTTGTGAAGTACACCAGTCTCTCCTGCAGCAAAGCACCCCCACAACATGATGCTGCTACCCCTGTGCTTCGCGGTTGGGATGGTGTTTTTCGGCTTGCAAGCCTCCCCCTTTTTCCTCCAAACATAATGATGGTCATTATGGCCAAAGAGTTCTTTTTTTGTTTCATCAGACCAGAGTACATTTTTCCAAAAAGTACAATCTTTTTCTGAGGTCTTGGCTGATTTCTTTTGATTTTCACATGACATCAAGCGAAGAGGCACTGAGTTTGAAGGTAGGCCTTGAAATACATCCACAGTTACACCTCCAATTGTCTCAAATTATGTCAATTTGCCCATCAGCAGCTTCTAAAGCCATGACATAATTTTCTGGAATTTTCCAATCTGTTTAAAGGCACAGTCAACTTAGTATATGTAAACTTCTGACACACTGGAATTGTGATAGATACAGTGAATTCTAAATGAAATAATCTGTCTGTAAACAATTGTTGGAAAAATTACTTGTGTCATGCACAAAGCAGATGTCCTAACCGACTTGCCAAAACTATAATTTGTTAACAAGAAATTTGTGGAGTGGTTGAAAAATGAGTTTTAATGACTCCAACATAAGTGTATGTAAACTTCTGACTTCAACTGTAAGTCGTTTTTGGGGGTATCTGTACTATACTTTACTATTTAGATTTTTGACAACTATAATTTTTTACATGACTACATTCCTAAAGAAAATAATGCTCCATATATTTTCCCTTACACACAAAAATAGTTGTTTTGAATGCTTAACAGGACAGGAACTTATCAAGAGAACATCCCTGGTCATCCCTACTGCCTCTGATCTGGAGGACTCACTAAACAGAGAACATCCCTGGTCACCCCTACTGCCTCTGATCTGGCAGACTCACTAAACACATATGCTTCCTTTGTAAATGGTTTGTTGGGAGTGTACCCTTGGCTATCCGTACATTAAAAAACCCTTCTGGTTTTCTTAATATAAGTAATTTGAAATTATTAATACTTTTACATTTGATACTTGGGTATATTTTAGCAATTCATTTTACTCAAGTAGTATTTTACTGGGTGACTTTCACTTTAGTCATTTTCAATTAAGGTATCTTTACTTTTACTCAAGTATGACAAGTGGGTACTTTTTCCACCACTGATATTTATAACCTGTCATGTGAAGTCCAAACATTTAGCTAGATAGGCAGAAGTGAAAGAGGTCCTCTATGGCAATAACATCCCCACAGCATGATGCTGCCACCACCATGTTTCACCGTAGGGGTGGTGCCAGGTCTCCTCCAAACGTGACGCTTGGCATTCAGGCCAAAGAGTTCAATTTTGGTTTCATCAGACCAGAGAATCTTGTTTCTCATGGTCTGACAGTCTTTAGGTGCCTTTTGGCAAACTCCAAGTGGGCTGTCATGTGCCTTTTACTGAGGAGTGGCTTCCGTCTGGCCACTCTACCATAAAGGCCTGATTGGTGGAGTGCTGCAGAGATGGTTGTCCTTCTGGAAGGTTCTCCCATTTCCACAGAGGAACTCTGGAGCTCTGTCAGAGTGACCATCGGGTTCTTGGTCACCTCCCTGTCCAAGGCCCTTCTCGATTGCTCAGTTTGGCCGGGCGACCAGCTCTAGGAAGAGTCTTGATGGTTCAAAACTTTTTCTATGGAGACCACTGTGTTCTTGGGGACCTTAAATGCTGCAAATATTTTGGTACCATTCCCCAGATCTGTGCCTTGACACAATCCTGTCTCTGAGCACTACAGAAAATTCCTTCGACCTCATGGCTTGGTTTTTGCTCTGACATACCTGTCTATATAAGGTCCCACAGTTGACAGTGTGTGTTCCCTTCCAAATCATGTCCAATCAATTGAATTTACCACAGGTGGACTCCAATCAGTTTGTAGAAACATCTCAAGGATGATCAATGGAAACAGGATGCACCTGAGCTCAATTTCGAGTCTCATCGCAAAGGGTCTGAATACTTATGTAAATAAGGTATGTTATTTTTTATTTTTAATACATTTGCAAACATTTATAAAAACCTCTTTTCGCTTTGTCATTAAAGGGTATTGTGTGGAATAATGGAAGGGGTGTGAATACTTTCCGAATGCACCATATGTCCCATTACCTGTTTATTCCCCATTTGCCCACCTCTCAGAGTTCCTGTACAGTTACAGTTAGATGGTCAATACCTGTTCTTATTGATGACACTATGTAATTATATATGGTATTCTATGTCATTCTACGGTAGTGACATAGTTCTATATTCCAAATGAGTATGAAATATTATGCTTGGTTAGCAGTTGACAAAAACTAGTTATGTGGAGACAGGACACAGAATTGCATTACTCTATAAATAAATACAACATTAATCAAAGATGATATGCTAGGCATATTAAGATAGGGAGGGGTGTGTACTATGACAATTTTACAATATAAATTAGAAAAAGAAAGTAATGTTAAACTCAACAAAATCAAAAAAGATCAGAACCTACATAATATTTTCAAAAGCTCATTGAACTTTTGTAAAAAGAATAATAAAAAAATCTGTGTAGATGTATAATTGTTATCATATTCTAACGTTTGTGTTCTAATGTCTGCAAGTAAATATGCAATACAACAAACCCATGTGGTAGGTACAGTAAGGATATGCTTGTATTCATTCACTCACAACATGGTGACAATGACAGAACACCTGGACAGCTCAGAGGAAACTAAAACAAAAAAACATTTAGATTTGACCGTTTCAGACAAATACGTTTCCTCATTCGGGACACAGTGATGTAAAATGAGCAGTAGAATCTCTTACATAATGCTTAGGTTGAACAGTCGTGGCCAAAAGTTTTGAGAATGACACAAATATTAATTTCCACAAAGTTTGCTGCTTCAGTGTCTTTAGATATTTTTGTCAGATGTTACTATGGAATACTGAAGTATAATTACAAGCATTTCATAAGTGTCAAAGTCTTTTATTGACAATTACATGAAGTTGATGCAAAGAGTCAATATTTGCATTGTTGACCCTTCTTTTTCAAGACCTCTGCAATCTGCCCTGGTTGCGGTCAATTAACTTCTGGGCCACATCCTGACTGATGGCAGCCCATTCTTTCATAATCAATGCTTGGAGTTTGTCAGATTTTGTTTGTCTCTTGAGGATTGACCACAAGTTCTCAATGGGATTAAAGGTCTGGGGAGTTTCCTGGCCATGGACCCAAAATATCAATGTTTTGTTCCCCGAGCCACTTAGTTATCACTTTTGCCTTATGGCAAGGTGCTCCATCATGCTGGAAAAGGCATTGTTCGTCACCAAACTGTTCCTGGATGGTTGGGAGAAGTTGCTCTCGGAGGATGTGTTGGTACCATTCTTTATTCATGGCTGTGTTTGTTCTTAGACAAAATTGTGAGTGAGCCCACTCCCTTGGCTGAGAAGCAACCCCACACATGAATGGTCTCATGGTGCTTTACTGTTGGTATGACACAGGACTGATGGTAGCGCTCACCTTGTCTTCTCCAGACAAGCTTTTTTCCGGATGCCCAAAACAATCGGAAAGGGGTTTCATCAGAGAAAATGACTTTACCCCAGTCCTCAGCAGTCCAATCCTTGTACCTTTTGCAGAATATCAGTCTGTCTTTGATGATTTTCCTTGGAGAGAAGTGGCTTCTTTGCTGCCCTTCTTGACACCAGACCATCCTCCAAAAGTCTTCGCCTCACTGTGTGTGCAGATGCACTCACACCTGCCTGCTGTCATTCCTGAGCAAGCTCTGTACTGGTGGTGCCCCGATCGCACAGCTGAATCAACTTTAGGAGATGGTCTTGGCGCTTGCTGGATTTTCTTGGGCACCCTGAAGCCTTCTTCACAACAATTGAACAACTCTCCTTGAAGTTCTTGATGATCCGATAAATGGTTGATTTAGGTGCAATCTTACTGGCAGCAATATCCTTGCCTGTGAAGCCCTTTTTGTGCAAAGCAATGATGATGGCACATGTTTCCTTGCAGGTAACCATGGTTGACAGAGGAAGAACAATGATTCCAAGCACCACCCTCCTTTTGAAGCTTCCAGTCTGTTATTCGAACTCAATCAGCATGACAGAGTGATCTCCAGCCTTGTCCTCGTCAATACTCACACCTGTGTTAACGGGAGAATCACTGACATGATGTCAGCTGGTCCTTTTGTGGCAGGGCTGAAATGCAGTGGAAATGTTTTTGGGGGATTCAGTTCCATGGCAAAGAGGGACTTTGCAATTAATTGCAATTCATCTGATCACTCTTCATAACATTCTGGAGTATATGCAAATTGCCATCATACAAACTGAGGCAGCAGACTTTGTGAAAATTAATATTTGTGTCATTCTCAAAACTTTTGGCCACAACTGTACATCGTCTTCTTCATTCTTCAAAACAAAAGGTAACAGAGAACATCATTGTAGTAGGAGTTAAAGGGAAGCTCTTGTATGTAAAAGGTTGAACTAAAAACAAGAAGAGTGCTTTCGCCATATTGTCACGGCTGTCTTCGTCCTCCTCATCTGACGAGGAGAAGCGAGAAGGATCGGAGGACCAATACGCAGCGTCGTAAGTGTTCGTCATTTTAATGGAAAAACTGAACACTACAAAACAACAAAGAAACAACCGTGAAGCTAAATACCAATCGTGCTGACACAAACACTACACATAGACAATCACCCAACCCACAATGACAAAACAGGCTACCTAAATATGGTTCCCAATCAGAGACAACGACTAACACCTGCCTCTGATTGAGAACCATATCAGGCCAAACACAGAAACAGACAAACTAGACATACAACATAGAATGCCCACTCAGATCACACCCTGACCAAACAAAACATATAAACATACAAAGCAAACTATGGTCAGGGTGTGACACATATAATGAGAACATCTAGCAACCGAAAGGTTATGAGTTGGAATCTCATCACGGACAACTTTAGAAACTTTTCAACAACTTTGCCACTACTTCCCCTTCCCTTAACCCTTCTACCTAGCCATAACCCTAACCTTAGCCCTTCAACCTAACTTGTAAAACTTAACCTTAACCCCTAACCCTAACCCCTAGCCTAGCTAATGTTAGCCAACTAGATAAAATTCAAAACATATCATAGGCTTTGAAAATTCATAACATATAATACAAATGATAATTTGTAACATATCATACAAAATGGGTGATGGACAACCACAAATTAATACATACCATACGAAACGTAACATATCATACTAAATGGACTGTCTCGGATTTACGTACAAATAGGAAATGCTTTAAGACCAGGTTGATGTCAAGCGTGTCTAGCTGTGCATCTTGG
Organism: Salvelinus namaycush; assembly: GCF_016432855.1. Lineage (NCBI taxonomy): Eukaryota > Metazoa > Chordata > Actinopteri > Salmoniformes > Salmonidae > Salvelinus > Salvelinus namaycush. The sequence goes on along the minus strand of NC_052324.1, from coordinate 38,351,378 downwards.
GAGAGTTTAACAGTTGCAAGGTGATTGTTATGTAGTGCTACTAACTCTGAAGAGCCTTCCTGATCCTATGAGGTGCTACTCTCTGAAGAGCCTGCCCCTTCCTGATCCTATGAGGTGCTACTCTCTGAAGAGCCTGCCCCTTCCTGATCCTATGAGGTGCTACTCTCTGAAGAGCCTGTTCTTCCTGATCCTATGAGGGGCTTCATTGACCTGGCCAAGGCTTTCGACTCTGTCAATCACCACATTCTTATTGGCAGACTCGACAGCCTTGGTTTCTCAAATGATTGCCTCGCCTGGTTTACCAACTACTTCTCTGATAGAGTTCAGTGTGTCAAATCGGAGGGCCTGTTGTCCGGACATCTGGCAGTCTCTATGGGGGTGCCACAGGGTTCAATCCTCGGGCCGACTCTCTTCTCTGTATACATCAATGATGTTGCTCTTGCTGCTGGTGATTCGCAGACGACACCATTTTGTATACTTCGGGCCCCTCTTTGGACACTGTGTTAACAAACCTCCAGACGAGCTTCAATGCCATACAACTCTCCTTCCGTGGCCTCCAACTGCTCTTAAACGCAAGTAAAACTAAATGCATGCTATTCAATCGATCACTGCCCGCACCTGCTCGCCCGTCCAGCATCACTACTCTGGACGGCTCTGACTTAGAATACGTGTACAACTACAAATACCTAGGTGTCTGGTTAGACTGTAAACTCTCCTTCCAGACTTACATTAAGCATCTCCAATCCAAAATTAAATCTAGAATCGGCTTCCTATATCGCAACAAAGCTGCCAAACATACCCTCGTAAAACTGACCATCCTACCGATCCTCGACTTCGGTGATGTCATCTATAAAATAGCCTCCAACACTCTACTCAACAAACTGGATGCAGTTTATCACAGTGCCATCCGTTTTGTCACCAAAGCCCCATACACTACCCACCATTGCGACCTGTACACTCTCGTTGGTTGGCCCTCGCTTCATACTCGTCGCCAAACCCACTGGCTACAGGTTATCCACAAGTCTCTGCTAGGTAAAGCCCCGCCTTATCTCAGCTCACTGGTCACCATAGGAGCACCCACTCGTAGCACGCGCTCCAGCAGGTATATCTCACTGGTCACCCCCAAAGCCAATTCCTCCTTTGGTCGTCTTTCCTTCCAGTTCTCTGCTGCCAATCACTAGAACGAACTGCAAAAATCTCTGAAGCTGGAAACACTTATCTCCCTCACTAGCTTTAAGCACCAGCTGTCAGAGCAGCTCACAAATTACTGCACCTGTACATAGCCCATCTATAATTTAGCCCAAACAACTACCACTTCCCCTTTTGTATTTATTTATTTTGCTCCTTTGCACCTCATTATTTATATTTCTACTTTGCACATTCTTCCACTACAAATCTACCATTCCAGTGTTTTACTTGCTATATTGTATTTACTTCGCCACCATGGCCTTTTTTCTGCCTTTACCTCCCTTATCTCACCTCATTTGCTCACATTGTATATAGACTTATTTTTCTACTGTATTATTGACTGTATGTTTTGTTTATTCCATGTGTAACTCTGTGTTGTTGTATGTGTCAAATTGCTATGCTTTATCTTGGCCAGGTCACAGTTGCAAATTAGAACTTGTTCTCAACTAGCCTACCTCGTTAAATAAAGGTGAAATAAAAAAAATTATACTAACTCTGAAGAGCCTGTTCTTCCTGATCCTATGAGGTGCTACTCTCTGAAGAGCCTGCCCCTTTCTGATCCTATAAGGTGCTACTCTCTGAAGAGCCTGTTCTTCCTGATCCTATGAGGTGCTACTCTCTGAAGAGCCTGCCCCTTCCTGATCCTATGAGGTGCTACTCTCTGAAGAGCCTGTCTCTTCCTGATCCTATGAGGTCCTACTCTCTGAAGAGCCTGTCTCTAGCACTAATCCTTCCTTACACTCAAAACAACAGTTTGGTTTTGATCATGTTGAGCTCTGTCACATTTTGTTATCCGGTAGCCGTGAAGAGAATACTGTACTTCCATACCAACTGCCAAGCTCACGCCAGCTCTCTCTCTCTACCCTGTCTTTGTTGACATTGGCTGCCTCGGCCCCATACCGGTGCCTGTTTGGTCAGGAAGACAGTTCTGATCACATCACAGATTCACACAACAGTATTTTTATTTATTTAACTAGGCAAGTCCGTTAAGAACAAATTCTTATTTACAATGACGGCCTACCCTGGCCAAACCCAGACGACGCTGGTCAAATTGTGCGCCACCTTATGGGACTCCCAATTACGACCCGATGTGTTGCTCCTAGACGTTTGGATACATTCCTGCTAAAAATAAATTGGCAGATATTTCTGCATTCCTCCTGGCTGCGGAGTGACTTTCAGACCAGCCACTACAGTAACGCCTCTTGCACTAAGATGCAGTGCCTTAGAACGCTGCACCTAACAGTAGCCTGGGAGCCCTAACAGTAGCCTGGGCCCATATCCATAAAGCTTCTCAGTGTAGGAGTGCTGATCTAGGATCAGGTCCCTCCTGTCCATGTAATCTTATTCATTATGATCTAAAAGGCCAAACTGATCCTAGAGCAGAACTCCTACTCTGAGATTCTTTGTGAATACTGGCCCTGTTGTTAAGTAGCACCTCCACAAGAGGGCTCAGACACCTACAGGAACATAGGGCTGTCTCGCTCTGCTACAAATGGTCTTCCAACCCACTCTATAACCCCTCCCTACCTGGCTGCCCTCTGGCTGAGTCCACTGCTCATGTGTATTTGAGTATCTGTTACTTCAAATACTTTATCAGTATTTTCAAATACACAGTCCAAAACAAGTACTTTTATTTGAGTATTGTTTAACAGACTCAAAAATACTGCCATGCATTTAACCCAGGTATTTTAAAATAGTATTTGAAGTATTTGAAAATACTGTCAAAATACTTTCCAAGTGTATTTCCAAATACGTTAAAAATATTCAACTAACTGTCTTTGCAAATAAAATATATATGCATACTTTCTTCAGAATGTACAGTTCCAGTCAAAAGTTTGGACACCTAATCATTCCAGGGTTTTTCTTTATTTGGACTATTTTCTACATTGTAGAATAATAGTGAAGACATCAAAACTATGAAAGTGTGGGGGAGGGGGGGGGGGGGGGGTCATGATCGCTAATCAAGATGCTTTAAGGAATACCTAGGATAGGATAAAGTAATCCTTCTAACCCCCCCCCCCCCCCCCCCCTTAAAAGAGTTAGATGCACTATTGTAAAGTGGTTGTTCCACTGGATATCATAAGGTGAATGCACCAACTTGTAAGTCGCTCTGGATAAGAGCGTCTGCTAAATGACTTAAATGTTAATGTCAGGGACTCCTAACCTAGTAAAGGCTGCTTTGAGCTTGGCTATGACCTGGCTATGACCTGGCTACTGGTCCTGGTTGGAAGGTGGAGGATTTCTAGGAATCTAGAATAGTTGTCTGCCACTAGGTAGCTTTGCTTTTCGTAACTCACACAGATCTATTGCTATTTTCTGACGTGGTCTGGAGGAAAGCTCTCTAGACATTAATGGCTCTTTTCTCTGTGTGCTCTTAGTTTCACAGCAAAATGCACACATTTTGCACCTCTGTGATTATCTCCTGTGAGATTTAAGGCCACCACACTGACTGGTTAGCTCTCTCCCTGCACTTAACCACCCCTCGGTGTCCATCATGAATCCTATGTAGGAATGACTATATGGTTTCCCTTGATCACTAGTCCATGTGTCTCTGGTAGTTCCCCTCTCACCTGATAAAAGTCTCATCGATTCAGGGGTTCTCTCTAAGTACTCAGGCCACCCATTTCTGATGAACCACAGCACTGATTGCAGCTGTGGGTCAGATTCTGTGTTGTCTGATGTCCTCCATTCTCCGCCAGGGAAGCAGGTAGATTACTTACAACTGACGTGACATACGCAGTCTGTTGTACCCTCGTGGTTTCTCAGTGGACCCCTGGACAGAGCATCAGCTACGGCAAGTGTCTTTCCTGGTGCCTACTCTGCGATTCCTCTAACACATCAACCTCATCAAGAGTCTTTGACACCTGATAGGAACATTGTCCACGTCCTTGCTAATGAGGGGCACAAGAGGTTTGTGGTCGTGACCAGCCTGAAGCTGTCTAGTCCATAGAGGTACTTCTCAAAGCGTTCACAAGCCCATAAGCTTGTTAAAACACTATTTTTCAATCTGAGCGTACCTTGTCTCTGCATCACTCAGATGCCTGCGGGTCTGGCCCGACACCGTTTGCATCAATGATGTGCCCCAGGAAGCGAAGCTGGCTTTGTTTGAACTTATACTTGTCCTTGTTGAGCTTGATCCCACTTCTGACACCATGTTAAGACCTTGGTTGGTATATCTAAGATATAAAATACTTTTATCCGTAGGTTCTTTTCAATGTGTTACCACCTTTAATGACATGCGACTGAATGCTAAGTAGCCATGATCCCAACTGCCCTCGTGATCTAGCGCATGTCCGTTCATTCTATTGGTTAGGTTGCCAGTGACTATCCCCCTCGCGCAGTATATCTGTAGACGCGACCCAGTCATTCGTTCTAAATGTTCCGTTGCCATGCTCCCTGGCAATGTTCTTATCCTGTGCTTGCTAGCTAGCCAACTACGGCTAACACAGTCACGTCAAACCGTGCAGCTAGAATAACAAAGTAGCTACATTTAATTTCGTTTGACCTGTTTTTCTATTTACATTTCTTTGTATAGCCATAAAAATGATGCCAATTCATGATTTCGACTGGCTGAGAAAAGATGTCCGTCTCGTCCAGACACGTTCATTCTCAATAGGACGGTGGAGATAGAATTTCAAATGTTGCAAATGTCAAGAGACAGACATTAACGTTTCTACAAACCAAATGTTAGGCTAGAAGCAGGGGGAGATAATGTCTAGATGCCTTTTTACAGTGGAGATCAAGTTAATGAATTGGCTGGCTGAACTGAGATATTTCTCAGATGGAACAGGAAAAAAACATGCCAATTTTTTGCGTTTTTCAAGCTTAGCCGTGCTAGACAAGTTTTTTACTATGGCTTACACAATGCTTGTTTTGACCAACCCGTTGTAGAATCCGATTTGATGACTTTGTGGCTGCACCAGTTAGTGACCACTATACAGAGCTGACTCCAGAACAACATGGCGAAACCTGAAGCTACAGCAATGTGTAATAACCACTGACAAATGAGCTGATGTGACTCAGGGGCAGATCGCCAATCAGATCATTCTAAGCGGGAGGTTTAAGAGATGTTAAAGTAGGTTAAGTATTCCCTTTGAGAAGAGAGACACAGGTGGTGAACTATCCCATTTAAAGCTACAATCCCAGACTTGTGTTTCAGCCCAAAGGCAGCCCCGCCACATAAACTTATGGATGGAGCTGGATACATGTAATGATGAAAACGTCTGCAAACATCCCGGATTGCAGCTTTAAGAAGAGAACACGGGAGGGCCAGAACGTTCCACACAGCTGCTTCCCTATGAGAGCTCGATCTGTTACTGTAGTCAATGACGATGCAGGGTGGAACAGGTGTTCTGCTGCCATTATTATTATCATCATGTTCATAGTGGTTTGCGTAACTGTGAAAAGTACATTCACAAAAAGGTACAGGACAGGGTCCTTTTCTTTCTAAATGTAACCCTACCTAAATACGTACCATGTGAGTAAGTGTCAGGTCATACTATAGATATGCTCTGCGAACAAGACGATGCGATTTCATGCTTATAAAACAGACGTCGATGATGAACCATGAGATAATGTAACTAGTACCATTGTAACACCGGCAAAATACCGTTATACCGTATTGATCATAGTTAACCATAGAGTAACCTATAATCTAATACCCATTACAGGAGGCCAATCAGTGCTTAATTGCCTTTAGTAGCCAAAAAATCGGAATGAATCAAAAACATCTCAACATATCTTATAAACTGGGTGGTTCGAGCCCTGAATGCTGATTGGCAGTCGTGGTATATCAAAGCATTTATTTTTACTGCTCTAATTACGTTAGTAACCAGTATATAATAGCAATACGGCACCACGGGGGTTTGTGGTATATGGCCAATATACCACAGCTAAGGGATGTGTCCAGGCACTCCGCTTTACGTCGTGCATAAGAACAGCCCTTAGCCGTGGTATATTGGCCATATACCACACCCCCTTGTGCCTTATTGCTTAAATAATCCCTTAACGTTATCTGCTGAACTGCAAGACACACAGTGCTGTAAGGACAAAGGAACAGCTTCACTGACAAAAAGCTTTCATCCATTGACCTATAACACTACCCAGATCAGTGGATATCACCGAGAGATCTGGACTGACAAGCTGTCAAATTGGTGGGAGCCAAGTTACTTACTAGTTAGGAAAGAACAGAAACTCTTCAAAAAACACAATGAGAGCAGCTGTCCCGCCCTGATTCTGATGCGATTACAGCGATTCTGACGGCCCAATACAGGCAGCCATACTGAGTGTAGTGTTGAATGGGAAGCATCCAGGCCTGTTCCTGAAACAGCATCCAGGCCTGTTCCTGAAACAGCATCCAGGCCTGTTCCTGAAACAGCATCCAGGCCTGTTCCTGAAACAGCATGAAACAGATTGTGTCATAACTCTCTTAAAGGGCCGGCCACACCAAGGACGATAACAATATATAAATATTTACAAAATAACACTACAACGATAACTACAAAAAGAGCGGAGAACGATAAGAGCTATCGTTTGGATCACTTTAAAACATTGACAACCAACCAAAAAACGTGTTCGACGGAAGCGTTCTTGGTTCTAGGTGCGTGAGGCTGCTCAGGGAGTAGAAAAGACAGAGCGCACGGTAAGCTTAGCTGAATAACTGGGCATGACTGAGCATATTGTTGGCCACATTACAGGACAACTGATGATCCACGACAAACAGTGCGCATAAGAAGGCCATATTCTCTGATAGTAGGCCATCTATTAATGCTGATACCGCCTGACAAAATAAACACTATGAATTACCTGCTTATGTGGCTTTCTGGACCTTGTAAACTGTCTAGAAAATACCCACTACTGATCAAGTAGCATACCACCCTGCATCCCAATGCTGGCTTGCTTCTGAAGCTAAGCAGGATTGGTCCTGGTCAGTCCCTAGATGGGAGACCAGATGCTGCTGGAAGTGGTGTTGGGGGCCAGTAGGATGCACCCTTCCTCTGGTCTAAAAAAATATATATAATATCCCAATGCTCCAGGGCAGTGATTGGGGACATTGCCCTGTGTAGGGTGCCGTTTTTCGGATGGGACGTGAAACGGGTGTCCTGACTCTCTGTGGTCACTAAAGATCCCATGGCACTTATTATAAGAGTAGGGGTGTTAACCCCGGTGTCCTGGCCATCTAATCATCCCCAGTTTACAATTGGCTCATTCATCCCCCATCCTCTCCGCTGTAACTATTCCCCAGGTCGTTGCTGTAAATGAGAATGTGTTCTCAGTCAACTTACCTGGTAAAGTAAGGGTTAAATAAAAACCACTTATTATTTCAGAATGAAACATGTGAAAAAGCAGGGCTTTTTAGCGGTTATTGAAATAACCAGTGGTGGAAAAAGTGCCCAATTGTCAAACTTGAGTAAAAGATTCCTTAATAGAAAATGACTCAAGTAAATGTGAAAGTCACCCAGTAAAATTCTTAAGTCTAAAAGTATTTGGTTTTAAATGTACTTAAGTATCAAAAGTATAAATCATTTCAAATGTCTTATATTAAGAAAAGCAGACAGCACCAATTTCTTGTTTTAAAAATGTACGGATAGCAAGGGGCACACTCCAACACAGCCATTATTTACAAAAGATTTGTAAAGTGAGTGTTAAGTGAGTCCGCCAGAACATAGGCAGTAGGGATGACCACGTGTTCTCTTGATAATTGCGTGAATTATGGGTTGTCAGGGAAAATGTATGGAGTAAAAAGTACAATATTTTCTTTAGGAATGCAGTGAAGTAAAAGTTGTCAAATATAAATAGTAAAATACATAAACTCGGCAAAAAAAGAAACTTCCTCTGTCAACTGCGTTTATTTTCAGCAAACTTAACATGTGTAAATATTTGTATGAACATAACAAGACTCAACAACAGACAAACTGAACAAGTTCCACAGACATGTGACTAACAGAAATGGAATAATGTGTCCCTGAACAAAGTGGGGGGGTTCAAAATCAAAAGTAACAGTCAGTATCGGATGTGGCCACCAGCTGCATTAAGTACTGCAGTGCATCGCCTCCTCATGGACTGCAGCAGATTTGCCATTTCTTGCTGTGAGATGTTACCCCACTCTTTCACCATGGCACCTGTAAGTTCCCGGACATTTCTGGGGGGAATGGCCCTAGCCCTCCGATCCAACAGGTCCCAGACGTGCTCAATGGGATTGAGATCCGGGCTCTTCGCTGGCCATGGCAGAACACTGACATTCCTGTCTTGCAGGAAATCACACACAGAGCGAGCAGTATGGCTGGTGGGATTGTCATGCTGGAGGGTCATGTCAGGATGAGCCTGCAGGAAGGGTACCACATGAGGGAGGAGGATGTCTTCCTTTAACGCACAGCATTGAGATTGCCTGCAATGACAAACTCAGTCCGATGATGCTGTGACACACCACCCCAGACCATGACAGACCCTCCACCTCCAGAGTACAGGCCTCGGTGTAACGCTCATTCCTTTGACGATAAACGTGAATCCGACCATCACCCCTGGTGAGACAAAACTGCAACTCGTCAGTGAAGAGCACTTTTTGCCAGTACTGTCTGGTCCAGCGACGGTGGGTTTGTGCCCATAGGTGACGTTGTTGCCGGTGATGTCTAGTGAGGACCTGCCTTACAACAGGCCTTCAAGCCCAGTCCAGCCTCTCTCAGCCTATTGCAGACAGTCTGAGCACTGATGGAGGGATTGCGCGTTCCTGGAGTAACTCGGGCAGTTGTTGTTGCCATCCTGTACCTGTCCCGCAGGTGTGATGTTCAGATGTACCGATCCTGTACAGGTATTGTTACACGTGGTCTGCCACTGCGAGGACGATCAGCTGTCTGTCCTCTCTCCCTGTAGCACTGTCTTAGGCGCCACACAGTACGGACATTGCAATTTATTGTCCTGGCCACATCTGCAGTCCTCATGCCTCCTTGCAGCATGCCTAAGGCACCTTCACGCAGATGAGCAGGGACCCTGGGCATCTTTCTTTTGGTGTTTTTCAGAGTCAGTAGAAAGGCCTCTTTAGTGTCCTAACTTTTCATAACTGTGACCTTAATTGCCTATAGCTTACGTATGATAATTTTCTTGTCTCTAAGAAGCTTAATCAATTGGGGCGATGTTCGAGCCGGAGCACAGCCTGGGGAGCACACTATCCTAGTCTACCTGTCATTACATAATCTGATAAAAATATATATACATTTCACTGTTTAAATTCATTGGGTATAGGCTATTCACTGCAATATTAGGCCTTATATTCAGCTAATGAATTATGGGTTGCATACGCTTCATAACTTAGGGTAGTGACACCTGTCTTCACGTTTCTCTTAGCGCAATTACGCACCTGGGCTCTGCTGCCTCTCAGCTCCAGCTATTCCTCTGAGCTAGTGAAGTCCCAGGAAAAGGTACACTACAATAGCTTGTGTACAATTCATTTGAGCATTTTATTTACTACTACTAGCCTATCAAGGAGAGATTCCAGAGACAGCGAGAGCGTGTGATCAAAATACACAAAAGTCCCGTCCCGGGACCAGAAGTATGTGGACACCTGCTCGTGGAACATCTCATTCCAAAATCATGGGCGTTAATATGGAGTTGGTCCCCCCTTTGCGGCCACAATAGCCTCCACTCTTCTGGGAAGGCTTTCCACTAGATGTCACCACAGCAATGATCCAACTTGCTTCCATTCAGCTACAAGAGCATTAGTGAGGTCGAGCGTTTCAATTCATCCCAAAGGTGTTTGATGGGGTTGAGGTCAGGGCTCTGTGCAGGCCGGTCAAGTTCTTCTACACAGATTGAAAACCATTTCTGTATGGACCTTGCCTTGTGCACGGGGGCATTGTCATGCTGAAAAACAGGAAAGGGCCTTCCCCAAACTGTTGCCACAAAGTTGGAAGCACATAATCATCTAGAATGTCATTGTATGCTGTAGCATTAAGATTCCCCTTCACTGGAACTAAGGGGCCTAGTCCGAAGCATGAAAAACAGCCCCAGACCATTATTCCTCCTCCACCAAATTTTACAGTTGGCACTATGCATTGGGCCTGGTATCCGCCAAACCCATATTAGTGTGTAGCCCAAACTGCGTGGACACTGCAGATGTTTGTGAGAAAAAAAGATTTTCGGGATGTCTCCTGGTCTGTAAAAAAACGCTGTAGCTTGGCCACCTTCCACCGCAGAAGTCCGACATTGGATTTTGACAGGGATGGGGGGAAAAAATGGCATAATATTATGCCTTAAGTGGAGAAATGCATTTGTTTTATGCCCAGCTCACGAGGCCCCTTGATGAGGCCCGAGGCAATTACCTCTTCTACCTAATGGTAAGTCCGCCAGTGCAAACAGGCTGGTCATAAATTCTATTATGTTTTGACACAGTCGTTCATTCTATTCATTCCACTTTGCTATGTTAAACAAATCAATGGCATGTAGCTAGCTAGCAGATGTTCAATGACGACAAGAGACAAGAACTTCAATAAATAATGATTTAATAAATATTTTATAAATAGGCAACAACCAGCTGATTGTCGAGTCAATAAGATATTTATGGGATAGCTAGGCTAACGTTACTTCTCCTGATGGGATAGCTAGGCTAACGTTACTTCTCCTGATGGGATAGCTAGGCTAACGTTACTTCTCCTTATGAGATAGCTAGGCTAACGTTACTTCTCCTTATGGGATAGCTAGGCTAACGTTACTTCTCCTTATGAGATAGCTAGGCTAACGTTACTTCTTATGGGATAGCTAGGCTAACGTTACTTCTCCTTATGGGATAGCTAGGCTAACGTTACTTCTCCTTTGTTAGCCAACGAAAGCTAACACGGTCACATCAAGCAGCTGAAATGATAAACTATGTGCCCTTTCATTGGTTTCAACTTAGTTTCTATTGGCATATCTTTGGGATATATTCATTTTAAATGATCATGATAAATTAATTTGCCCTGGATCAGAGAAGCTCGTCACGTTCATATATGCGTGACACGGTGGAGATCACAAAAAAATAAAACTGCAACATGTTGCACAAGTCAGATAGTCACACAGCGAGATGTAGCTATTACCCCGCTGTACCCAAACCAATGGTAAGCTAGTAGCATGGGGAAATATTGTCTAGACGCTTTTTTCGAAGGGAGATTGACTGGCTGGGCTGATGTAATAGAAATCATTATGATCTAAGGGCCAAACTGATCCTATAGAAGGACACGCAATATAACACTTTGTGAATACAATCCCAGGTATCATTGACTCTGTACCCTGCATATAGCCTCGTTATTGTTATTGTGTTACTTTTATTATTTTCATTTATTTGGTAAATATTTTCTTAACTCTTTCTTGAACTGCACTGTTGGTTAAGGGCTTGTAAGTAAGCATTTCACAGTAAGGTCTAAACCTGTTGTATTCGGCGCATGTGACTGATAAAAGTTTGATTTGATCACTAAGAGTACCACTAACAGGGTGAAACAGAACAGACAGAAACAAAGCAGCAACCACTCCTGGAGAGTCAATGTATGCCTCCCAAATGACACCCTATGCGCTATATAGTGCACTACTTTTAACCAGAGCCCTATGGGTAGTAGTGCACTAAGAAGGGAATAGGGTGCCATTTGGGACACAAAACGATGTGAAGATCAAACCTATAAGGGCAATTCCACAGCAGCAGGAGTGGAAAATGTTTTTTTGGGGTATCTCAGATTGGTCTCACATAGGAACTCCACTGGGAGGAAGGATGTTTATTAACATGCTTTTTTACATTTGTATCACAAACTTTTTTTTTTTTTGAAAATCAGGATGAAATGTAATTTAATAAGGCCCTTTTTAGACCTATACATGCCTCCTGTAAGAACCTATGATCTGTGAACCGTACACGATACAGACAACATCTTGGTATCGTTATAGTCCTTAGTGTTCTCTCAAATATGGAGTATTCTGAAATACACATTTATTTATTCAACATAAAAAATATTAATATCTCAACTACCCTTATTGATTTTTCAACAATAAAAACAAACACTATACTCTTCAAACATCACATTTCCAGAGTTGGATCTCTGGTACTTTTAATAATATGACCCATTTTACACATAGAAATTGACATTGGTTCATGCATGACCTATCACAGCCCTTCTTTAGGATTGCACATTCAGCAAGTCACCAGCAGAGGGCGTTCCCTTTGAATCCATTTCCCATTCAATGTGCTGGTGGTGATAATAACATAGCTCATACCTTCAGTATTAGCAGAGAGCCCACTCTGGAAATGTGATGTACTAGTAGAGTATATTGTTCCAAACACGTCTTAACATGAACAAAAAAAAACAAAAAAAAAGGGGTAGTTTATGTTGAATAAATTAATGTGAAAATTGTATTTCAGAATCTAGTCATACTCCATATTTTAGAGCACACCATAAGGTTTATTATGATGACACCAAGATGTCTAACTTGTACGGTTCACAGATCATAGGGTCTTAGAGTTTGGTTGGTTCATGGTTGTGCTCTGTCTTAAGGTTTTATAGTTGTACGGTTGTCCGTAGCGACACATCAGTAATGGCTTGACTAGTTTTTCCTTCTTTGTTTTTGTATGTTGACAATTCATTGTTTGCTGCACTGCTCATCTCAAAGTAGTCAGCAGAACTGACTAGAAAACAACAAGATTAGTGATGGATAACAGATAACCATGGCAGCTTCACATAGGCTATTCTTCTACAGGTAGTGGGAGACAAAAGGAATGAAACAGTGACATGATGAATGAAACGGAGACATGGATCTCATAAGTGAAACAACTAAAAGGACTGACAGAATGGTTGTTCTAGTCCCTAACATTGAGAGAGACCTGAACTAAGACTACTAACAGACAAACAGGCCAAGGAGACAGACTGTACTCTTCCAGAGAATAGCCCTTCTCAGACTTCCATTCCCAGACAAAGCTCTGCGGATGAATCAGAGTCCAGGCATTTTCAGGAGGGTGCGAGGGGCCACAAATTACTTGACCTATCAGAGACCCCCAGCCACCTTCACGAGTATTGAAGAATAGGATGAATTGACCAGCCACTAGACGCTGATCTAGGGACAGTTCTTAGCAGTTCTCGCCCTAATGGTTAAGGTTAGGGGTTGGGTAAGGGTGAGAGGATGCTAGATCTGTGCAGGTGGGAAACTTCTAACCGCTGCCCATCTCCGGTGGAACAGGAAGTATATCCTCTCACTGACCAATGACAGAGTTAGTCTATATCTCACTGACCAATAACAGAGTCCAGCCACTTCCTGTATGCGAGGGCGAAGCGTCCCTGCTCAGGGGAGCGGCAGCTGTCCAGGACACTGGCTACGAAGCTGTGCTCTGAGGACAGAGCAGGGGGGCAGGGGCCAGGGGGACCCCTCTTCAGGCGCTTGGTGTCACGGGGGTCCGGGACCCCAACCCCGTCCACTTCCATGGCATCCTGACCCTCCTGAGCCTGTCCATTCCTGCGCTGCACCCTGTCTAGACCCACACCTCCAGGGCAGGCCGTGTGAGGGTGGCTGCTCAGCCCAGCATCGGTGTGGTTCGGTTGGGGAGACTCGCTGCCAAAGCCCTGGCCGTAGTGGTGGTCCCTCCTCCAGTGGTGCCAGAGGTAGAAGACGTGTCGCCTTGAGAAGATAGTTGTTATGAAATACTGCATGAGCATTGGACTGGAATCATGTCAATGTGAAACAGTACGCTACACTGCAAAGCCTTTAGGGTGCTTTGTTTATTTATCTGTACGGAATGTGAAGCTTAAAATATAAATAAGCACTTGATGTTTTTAATTAAGGGGGAAAAGATACAAAACTTATGTAGGCTAAAAAACAATATCCTTTTTAATAAAGTATTTGAGGAAGAGCACAACTGCTGTGCTGTCTTTTCTACAATCATCTTTAAAACCTAAGATATATCTATCTATATATGTGTCTCACACATTCAACAAGGATATGAACACTGTTGCCATGGCACCACTCACTTCTCCCTATCACAACATAGTTGGTCAGGATAAACACTTGACTGTGCAGCTGGTCTTCAGCCTCGGGGCAAAACATCTCTCTCACTCTCTCCCTCCCTCTCGTCTATCTTTTCTTTCTCTCCCTTGCTCTCTCCCTCTGTTCTCCCCCTCTAGAAGGAAGAATGTTCCACAGCAAAACAACATCAATGTCATGATAACCCCCAACAGATCTACTCCTGAGAACATTGTCATGGTCTAACAGATTATAAACTGGGTGGTTCAAGCCCTGAATGCTGATTGGCTGACCGCCGTGGTATATCAGACCGTATGCCACAGGTATGACAAAACATACATTTTTACTGCTCTAATTACGTTGGTAACCAGTTTATAATAGCAATAAGGCACCTCAGGGGTTTGTGGTATATGGCCAATATACCACGGCTAAGGGCTGTATCCAGGCACCCCGCGTTGCATCCTGCGTAGGAACAACCCTTAGCCGTGGTATATTGGCCATATCCCACACCCCCTCGCACCTTATTGCTTAAATGAACATGATTGGCATAATAAAGCATTTGCCACCAATATGGAAGGTAGTGAGACGAACTCTGTACAGTATCTATGGCTATATAGAGTTTAGCCACACCCTAGATAAAGAGACATGGAGTTCCTGTATGCTCCTACCTGTGATGCCAGAGCATGTCAATATAAAATGTGTTCTGTGATTGGCTAACATTGTAGTCCCAGGTTGAGTGACAGTAATATCTAAAGACACTAATAACTAACCCAAAATGTATTATTGGTGTCGTTTCCAAAGGATGCAAATTAAGCGTAGTTCATAGAACAAACAAGGAGGTGGGCACAGCCAAGCACGAGCTAGTGAGATCCTATTGGCCTGTTTTAGCATGCATTTGCACATTTCCATTAGGTAGAGTCTACTCTGATGTGTGTGTGGGAAATAACTCAATTCACCCTTGCACTCCTTCTAAACAATGCAAATTCTTTCAAACTTGTAGAAAGAATCAAGTCTCCAAAGTGCACTGTTCGTAACAGATTATAGTTTTGGGAACAGAAAATGGTATTGAGATCAAATGTTTCATTGATGACAATTTGCAGAATGTCGGACAAGTTTTATCTAGCTTCATTTTATCCCACTTCCCGCCACTGGACTTCCTCTCATCACCATATTTGGTGGTGAGTGGAAGTTCTAAACACATGCTTCAGATTTGTGCCCCGTGACATGTCTGGGTTTCCCTTTTGGTCTGTGGTAATATTGTCCTGTAGGCTCGTACCTGTGACACCAGAGTGTCTCGTGTCCGGGGAAGGACTTGATGAGGTCAGTACATAGTTCCACCTCCTGGTGGAAGAGCTGGGGCAATGCCGGCACCGAGGCCAGGTCCTCTGGGGAGGGGGGAGAGGGGCAGGGGGCTGCTGCTGTGGGCTCTCCGTTGGCCTGGTGGTGGGGGTTGGCTTTGTGGGGGCTGTGGCTAGAGCTGGGCTGAGGATGGTAGTGCTGGGGAGAGGAGGAGGACAGGGACTGGCTGAGCTCCCTGACCAGGGCCTTGAGCAGGAACTGGCGGTAGTGGAAGCCACTGTGGTCCGACACGTGCATGGAGACCCACTGACGCATAGAGGAGAGCTCATCATGGAGGACCTGGAAGGAGGAGAGAGGTCTTACAGCACTAACCATATGCATAACCATTAATCTCATGGTATGTTCATCATCATGGGTGATTTCATTCACCAGTTTCATTCACATGGGAGTTTTTTTTATAAGCGAAGGGCACAGCATTATTCTGGAGCAGAATACAATAGCAACTTCACAGAGAAGAGAAGGAAATTAAAGATTCAATTTGATGATATTTGGATGAAACCAGATCAAAGTATGATGACAAAATTAAAATGTTATGTTGGTTCTAAACTGATAAAGTTTGATCATATAGTTACACCCGTTAATTAACATAAACATGTTTAGCATCTGCAGGCCTCCATGCGCGCCTTTGGAAAATACACATAAAAAAATTCTATATAATATCCACCGTCACAATAAATCCATTATTTATTTTAGGCAGAAACATTATGATATGAAGAAAATGCACTTCAGAAGACAAGAATATGAGTTTGCCTACTGCATGTTATCTGGCTATGCTCCATGCCCTAGGCTGCAGGATTATTCATTTACCTGCCAAGATATATGATAGTAAGAAGAACATAATTTAACTGAATAAAATAGAAAGGATATTTTTCCCCATTCTGGAGCGAGTGCACATATGAAGTGGCTATGTTTGTTTTTTTAATGTTTTTTTAATTATTCTCCCCAATTTCGTGGTATCCAATTGGTAGTAGTTACAGTCTTTTCTCATCGCTGCAACTCCCGTACGGACTCGGGAGAGGCGAAGGTTGAGAGCCATGCGTCCTCCGAAACACAACCCAACCAAGCCGCACTGCTTCTTGACACAATGCACATCCAACCCGGAAGCCAGCCGCACCAATGTGTCGGAGGAAACACCGTACACCTGGCGACCTGGTCATCGTGCACTGCGCCCGGCCCGCCACAGGAGTCGCTAGTGCACGACGAGACAAGGATATCCCTGCCGGCCAAACCCTCCCTAACCCGGACGACGCTGGGCCAATTGTGCGCCGCCCCATGGGCCTCCCGGTCGCGGCTGGCTGCGACAGAGCCTGGGCTCAAACCCAGAATCTCTGTTGGCACAGCTAGTGCCTGAAGTGGCTATGTTGAGCATTAAAGTGATCATTTGAAATAGGTCCTATATGCTATTTTTAGAGTTATTTGGCTACTTAAGTTGTGAATGATACAAACCTTAGAATGTGTTAGAAATCTACGCATATATGGGCTGCATGATGCGACTACAGGATATTGATGATTTCAGAAGGTTGCGGGGGGAAAAGAAAAAAGCTTGCTCTCTGATCCTCGCCTCAGGCTGCACAGCTGTTCTCTCATCAAGTGATCACATTTTTACCCATCAAACTATTCTTAACGTAATCTTGTCTTTACTAATATGTAAAATGAGTTTTGATTTAGTATGGCCTGTGATCAAATAGACAGGATCAGAGGCAGGGGAAAAATACATGTCATCCGTATGCACTCGAATAGCGACTGGGTGTTTGATGTGGTTTTCCATTGCATTTGCATTGATGTCAGAGTGGTTAGAGGGACAATAGAGCCCTGAGTACCAGGCCACTAGGACCTGATGGAGGGACAATAGAGCCCTGAGTACCAGGCCATTAGGACCTGATTGAGGGCCAAAATAGCCCAGAGTACCAGGCCGTCAGGACCTGATGGAGGGACAATAGAGCCCTGAGTACCAGGTTGTTAGGACCTGATGGCCTGATGACAAAATAGCCCTGAGTACCAGGCCGTCAGGACCTGATGGAGGGACAATAGAGCCTTGAGTACCAGGCCGTCAGGACCTGATGGTCATTAGCAAGTTGGGTACTACCAAAGCATGTTCAGAGTGCATAAAAGGAGATTACCGTGGAATATTTACTGTGGTCATGACCACAGACCTATATCTATCCAACCCTGCCTTTCTAAGGTCTTCGAAAGCCAAGTTAACAAACAGATCACCGACCATTTCGAATCCCACCGCACCTTCTCCGCTACGCAATCTGGTTTCCGAGCTGGGCATGGGTGCACCTCAGCCACGCTCAAGGTCCTAAACGATATAACAGCCATCGATAAAAGACAGTACTGTGCAGCAGTATTCATCGACCTGGCAAAGGCTTTCGACTCTGAGAATGCGGTGATTGACATCGGCAGACTCAACAGGCTTGGTTTCTCAAATGACTGCCTCGCCTGGTTCACCAACTACTTCTCAGATAGAGTTCAGTGTGTCAAATCGGAGGGCCTGTTGTCCGGACCTCTGGCAGTCTCTATGGGGGTGCCACAGGGTTCAATTCTCGGGCCGACTCTCTTCTCTGTATACGTCAATGATGTCGCTCTTGCTGCTGGTGATTCTCTGATCCACCTCTACGCAGACGACACCATTCTGTATACCTCTGGCCCTTCTTTGGACCCTGTGTTAACAAACCTCCAAACGAGCTTCAATGCCATACAACTCTTCTTCCGTGGCCTCCAACTGCTCTTAAAATTTAAAATGCAAGTAAAACTAAATGCATGATCTTCAACCGATCGCTGGCCGCACCTGTCCACCCATCTAGCATCACTACTCTGGACCGTTCTGACTTGGAATATGTGGACAACTACAAATATCTAGGTGTCTGGTTAGACTGTAAACTCTCCTTCCAGACTCACATTAAGCATCTCCAATACAAAATTAAATCTAGAATCGGCTTCCTATTTCGCAAAACAAAGCATCCTTCACTCATGCTGCCAAACATACCCTCGTAAAACTGACTATCCTACCGATCCTTGACTTCGGCAATGTAACTTACAAAATAGCCTCCAACACTTTACTCAGCAAATTGGATACAGTCTATCACAGTGCCATCCGTTTTGTCACCATAGCCCCATATACTACCCACCACTGCGACCTGTATGCTCTCGTTGGCTGGCCCTCGCTTCATATTCGTCGCCAAACCCACTGGCTCCAGGTCATCTATAAGTCTTCGCTAGGTAAAGCCCCGCCTTATCTCAGCTCACGGGTCACCATAGCAGCACCCAACCGTAGCACGCGCTCCAGCAGGTATATGTCACTGGTCACCCCCAAAGCCAATTCCTCCTTTAGCCGCCTTTCCTTCCAGTTCTCTGCTGCCAATGACTGGAACAATTCAAAAATCACGAAAGCTGGAGACTCATATCTCCCTTTCTAACTTTAAGCATCAGCTGTCAGAGCAGCTCACAGATCATTGCACCTGTACATAGCCCATCTGTAAATCGCCCACCAAACTACTTCATCCCCATATTATTATTATTAATTTTTTTGCTCCTTTGCACTCAAGTATCTCTACTTGCACATTCATCTTCTGCACATCTATCACAGCAGTGTTTAATTGCTCAATTGTAATTATTTCGCCACTATGGCCTATTTATTGCCTTACCTCCCTAATCTTACTTCATTCGCAAACACTGTATGTAAACTTTTCTATTGTGTTATTGACTGCACGTTTGTTTATTCCATGTGTCGCACTGCTTTGCTTTATCTTGGCCAGGTCGCAGTTATAAATGAGAACTTGTTTTCAACTGGCCTACCTGGTTAAATAAAGGTGAAATATATATTTTTTATTTTATTTAATGACTGCCAGTGAGGCAGTAATATGGTCACTAACAGCCCTACGCGTGCTTTATATAGATTGGTGCCAACATTATACTGTAGGGTGTCAGCAAATATAATTAAACGTCTACCCTATTCGTCTACAGGCAAAGATTTAAAAAAATATTTGGTTGATTTTGAGCATTTCTAACCCACAAAGAATATTATTGTTGATATTTTAGTCACTCAAAAGGCTATTTTACATGGGACTCAGAATGACTGTTCGGGACCTTTAAGACATTGTAGAAACATTCAACCAATCAAATGTCATCAGCCATTACATAACCCAAACACCAATGGCTGATCAGAGAGCAGGGCATCTTACCAATAACAGGAAGTGTCTATTGCAGCTCCATATCCCTGGTGCTACCATAGCTCCATATCCCTGGTCCTACCATAGCTCCATATCCGTGGCCCTACCATAGCTCCATATCCCTGGCCCTACCATAGCTCCCTATCCCTACCATAGCTCCCTATCCCTACCATAGCTCCCTATCCCTACCATAGCTCCCTATCCCTACCATAGCTCCCTATCCCTGGTCCTACCATAGCTCCCTATCCCTGGTCCTACCATAGCTCCCTATCCCTGGTCCTACCATAGCTCCCTATCCCTGGTCCTACCATAGCTCCCTATCCCTGGTCCTACCATAGCTCCATATCCCTGGCCCTACTATAGCTCCCTATCCCTGGTCCTACCATAGCTCCCTATCCCTGGTCCTACCATAGCTCCCTATCCCTGGTCCTACCATAGCTCCCTATCCCTGGTCCTACCATAGCTCCATATCCCTGGTCCTACCATAGCTCCATATCCCTGGTCCTACCATAGCTCCATATCCCTGGTCCTACCATAGCTCCATATCCCTGGTCCTACCATTGCATCACTCCATATCCTGGGAATGCCACTGCGGCTTAAAAACAAGCCATGGATTCACTGAGCCACAACAAAACACTCTCCATACACCTTTAAATCCCTAGGGCTCGGTCCTGGGGGGTTGGCTGTTCCCAGATCAGTTCAATGGACCAGAAAGGTCTTATCGTCATGGTCACACAGCACAGTGACAGGCCAGAGAGAGATGAGACGTGAGGCAGAGAGGCTGGAGACACACTGTCCTTGGTGGTGATACACTATAAACCCTACTGACTGACATACAGAGCGGCCGGTCGGTCAGGATTCCTTGTATAAGACCTGCTAGCTGCCTGCCTGGCTAGAACCCAGAGAGGTTACATTGAAAGAGCGGTTGTTTTAACAGAGACCGTGTACAATTAACATAGGCTATATTTAAGAGGCTGAGAGAGATGAAGATGGAGAAAGAAACAAGGGAGAGAGAGAGAGAGAGACATATGTAGAGCCCATCTAGTCCTACTCCTACCTTGAGGTTGCCCGGGGCCATGTTCTGCAGAACCCAAACACGGTGCGACCAGGCATTGTAGTTGCTAGGGTAACGGCCGGCGGCGTCGGCACACACCTTCATCTCTTCGTGTAGAACCCTGTGGAGGTGCTCACTCAGACGCGTCTTCTCTGCTGCGTCACGCCGATCACCGTCCCCCTGCTCCTTCCTGTCCGGCCCGGGGGAAGAGCACTCCCGTAACACCTGCTGTAGTATCCAGCGCCTGAAAACACAGGGGACATGTTGGAGTCACGCACACACACACGCACTTCAATCACCCTCGGCTGGCTCCCAAAACAACAGCCCTAAACACAGAACCAACCACAACCTAAGCATCTGGTTAAACAACAAAGCCAGGACACTAACACAACATGGATAACATCAACACAAGATGGCTACTTCAGTGAAATATCAACTCCCATAGCATTTCTCTGTACACATGGGGCCATCGCAGTCTTCTCACGCTGCTAAACCCTTTGCTGGTAAGATGAGGGGTCGTTTGGAGTTAGGGCTGTTGGTTTTTGCTTTGTCATTATGGGGTAGATTGATGAGATTTGTTTTATTTTTTAAATGAATTTTAGAAAAAGGCTTTAACGTAACAAAATGTGGAAAAGTTCAAGAGGTTTGAATACTTTCTGAAAGCACTGTGTGTTATATCTATATATACACTGCTCAAAAAAATAAAGGGAACACTTAAACAACACAATGTAACTCCAAGTCAATCACACTTCTGTGAAATCAAACTGTCCACTTAGGAAGCAACACTGATTGACAATACATTTCACATGCTGTTGTGCAAATGGAATAGACAACAGGTGGAAATTATAGGCAATTAGCAAGACACCCCCAATAAAGGAGTGGTTCTGCAGGTGGTGACCACAGACCACTTCTCAGTTCCTATGCTTCCTGGCTGATGTTTTGGTCACTTTTGAATGCTGGCGGTGCTTTCACTCTAGTGGTAGCATGAGACGGAGTCTACAACCCACACAAGTGGCTCAGGTAGTGCAGCTCATCCAGGATGGCACATCAATGCGAGCTGTGGCAAGAAGGTTTGCTGTGTCTGTCAAAGTAGTGTCCAGAGCATGGAGGCGCTACCAGGAGACAGGCCAGTACATCAGGAGACGTGGAGGAGGCCGTAGGAGGGCAACAACCCAGCAGCAGGACCGCTACCTCCGCCTTTGTGCAAGGAGGAGCACTGCCAGAGCCCTGCAAAATGACCTCCAGCAGGCCACAAATGTGCATGTGTCTGCTCAAACGGTCAGAAACAGATTCCATGAGGGTGGTATGAGGGCCCGACGTCCACAGGTGGGGGTTGTGCTTACAGCCCAACACCGTGCAGGACGTTTGGCATTTGCCAGAGAACACCAAGATTGGCAAATTCGCCACTGGCGCCTTGTGCTCTTCACAGATGAAAGCAGGTTCACACGCACATGTGACAGACGTGACAGAGTCTGGAGACGCCGTGGAGAACGTTCTGCTGCCTGCAACATCCTCCAGCATGACCAGTTTGACGGTGGGTCAGTCATGGTGTGGGGTGGCATTTCTTTGGGGGGCCGCACAGCCCTCCATGTGCTCGCCAGAGGTAGCCTGACTGCCATTAGTTACTGAGATGAGATCCTCAGACCCCTTGTGAGACCATATGCTGGTGCGGTTGGCCCTGGGTTCTTTCTAATGCAAGACAATGCTAGACCTCATGTGGCTGGAGTGTGTCAGCAGTTCCTGCAAGAGGAAGGCATTGATGCTATGGACTGGCCCGCCCGTTCCCCAGACCTGAATCCAATTGAGCACATCTGGGACAACATGTCTCGCTCCATCCACCAACGCCACGTTGCACCACAGACTGTCCAGGAGTTGGCGGATGCTTTAGTCCAGGTCTGGGAGGAGATCCCTCAGGAGACCATCCGCCACCTCATCAGGAGCATGCCCAGGCGTTGTAGGGAGGTCATACAGGCACGTGGAGGCCACACACACTACTGAGCCTCATTTTGACTTGTTTTAAGGACATTACATCAAAGTTGGATCAGCCTGTAGTGTGGTTTTCCACTTTAATTCTGAGTGTGACTCCAAATCCAGACCTCCATGGGTTGATACATTTGATTTCCATTGATAATTTTTGTGTGATTTTGTTGTCAGCACATTCAACTATGTAAAGAAAAAAGTATTTAATAAGAATGTTTCATTCATTCAGATCTAGGATGTGTTATTTTAGTGTTCCCTTTATTTTTTTGAGCAGTGTATATACACAATATATTGTGTCTATGTGGAGTCCATATACAATATAGTGTGTCTGTGTGTAGTCAATATACAATATAGTGTGTGTGTGTGTGTAGTCCATATACAATATCGTGTGTCTGTGTGTAGTCCATATACAATATCGTGTGTCTGTGTGTAGTCAATATACAATATAGTGTGTCTGTGTGTAGTCAATATACAATATCGAGTGTCTGTGTGTAGTCAATATACAATATCGAGTGTCTGTGTGTAGTCAATATACAATATATACACAATATATTGTGTCTGTGTGTAGTAAATATACAATAGTGTGTCTGTAGTCAATATACAATATATAGTGTGACTATGTGTAGTCAATATACAATATAGTGTGTCTGTGTAGTCATATATATATATATATATGTTGCTGGAATAGCCAAATCCACTAATTTGAAGGGGTGTCCACATACTTTTGTATATATACACTGTATTTTGGTCCACTGGCGACGAGATGTGCATCGTAAAACCGCCACAGTTACAAGGGCTGGGAATTACCAGGGACCTCACGATACCATATCACGATACTTGTGCATTGAGATTCTATATATGTATTATGATTTGATACTGCAATTCAATGTTCCAAACATATAGCTCCCCCATACACTGAAAACAAAATTGCTTCATTCTTCTTTAAGAAGATGAGAACAACCTATGAATGAAAAATCCTGGAGATTTGGTCCAGGTTACAGCTAACTAGCTAAAAGTGACCAAAAGGATGGTAACGTGGAAACCCCCCCCACCAGTCCTACCTGTGTATCCATGTCTCGGGGCTCTTGGGGAACTTGGTGAGGGCCAGTTTCCCCAGGTACAGGTCTCTCTCTGGACTCAGGGCTCCACATTGTAGCAGTTCCTTCCTGCCAGAGCAGAGCAGACAGAGGAACTATTTAAATGACACTACATCTCAATGCTCCTGATGTGAATCTTATGTTTACTGCACTATAGTTTTGTGTATGCTATTTGCGTACTTGTGTTTGTTTTAAGAAACACTCCATAAAAAGAACTTCCCAAAATAATAGATCAATTATCTCTCTCTCTCACACACACACACACACACACGCCCCCCAAAGATGGTTAGGAGGTCGATAACAGAAAAATTGTCTCGTAAAATGTTAATTTTTTTAATGACTACATAGACCATGGCAGGGCTGCTGACTGGTTATATTCTCTGAACAAGGTCTTGGTTTAATCAAATACAACAGGCACAGATTAGGTCGTGACCTTGACAGTTGGATACGGCATTTGGTATGACAGAATGATTTGACCAGGGCGTGGTCTTTGAAGGGAGGACCTGTGTCTTAACGGTGTTGGTCCACTCTGCACTCAGGGGAACACGAAACTGAGCTGACTGGTTCAGGGCAGTGGAGAGTGTTGGAGTCAGGTCAATGTGTTAAAGGAAATGTCATCAACAGAACAACAGGTTAGGAGATACCAACGCACACAGAAACCAGATTCCAAGACACAGATTAAATCTAGTCCTGGTCAGTTGATAATCTCCTTTGAGCCTGCTTTTTATTCCAGGACTAAGCTTAATCTGTGTCCGGGAAACCGGCCCACAGAGTCACACACCCTTAAAAAACCTCCCTGTAATGGTCTTCAACCCTAGTCCTAGAGACCAATACAGGTTTATATTACAACCCAACACTAAATCACCTTGATGACTAGTGATTAGCTGAATTAGGTGTGTTAGTGTCGAGTTTGAACAAAACCCTGCAGCTCTCCAGGAAGAGGGTTGAATAGCACTGCCGTTATGTTGAGCCACTATAGTGCATGTGGTTATAATATGATATTTAGCTCCATCTCCTGGCCAAAACTGGAAGCACAACTTGCAGGTATCAGGTGTATTATCAGTGTACAACAAACAGCTGGATTTTAAAACAGCTGCTTCACGTCTTGCATCCCCTTGATATAAAATCAACTGCATGTATGAACTTAAGTACTAGCTGATAATGACAACTGCCTGAAACAAGAATCAACTACCAAGTCAAACATTGAGGCCAGGCTAGTCTAGTCAAAGAAAGTCTACTGTGACATAATATATGAAAGAGCAGCGAGCAAGAGCGAGAAAGCCACAGGCCAGCCCGTAGTACAGCAACCAGAGTATAGGCAACCAGAGACCTACAGCAGGGAAGAGGCCCCACTACTCTGATGATGATGGGCCATATCGGGGCGGCAGGTAGCCTAGTGGTTAGAGCATTGGGCAGGCAACCGAAAGGTTGCTAGATCGAATCCCCGAGCTGACAAAGTATAAATCTGTCGCTCTGCCCCTGAACAAGGCACTGTTCCTAGGCCGTCATTGAAAATAAGAATTTGTTCTTAACTGACTTGCCTGGTTAAATAAAAAATATTTGGGTCTAATACCATGCATTGCCTTGTTAGTTTCTCTGATCCACCTCTACGCAGACAACACCATTCTGTATACTTCAGGCCCTTCTTTGGACACTGTGTTAGCAAACCTCCAGACGAGTTTCGTGGCCTCCAACTGCTCTTAAAATGCACGTAAAACTAAATGCATGCTCTTCAACCGATCACTGCCCGCCCGCCCAGCATCACTACTTTGGACAGTTCTGACTTGGAATATGTAGACAACTACCTAGGTGTCTGGTTGGACTGTAAACTCTCCTTCCAGACTCACGTTAAACATCTCCAATCCAAAATTTAATTTAGAATCGGCTTCCTATTTCACAACAAAGCATCCTTCACTCATGCTGCCAAAAATACCCTCGTAAAACTGACTATCCTACCGATCCTTGACTTCCGCGATGTAATTTACGAAATAGCCTCCAACACTCTATTCAGCAAATTGGATGCTGCCCTCCTCAAAGTGCCATCCGTTTTGTCACCAGTGCCCCATATACTACCCACCACTGCGACCTATATGCTCTTGTTGGCTGGCCATCGCTTCATATTCGTCACCAAACCCACTGGTACCTAGTCATCTATAAGTCTTTGCTAGGTAAAGTCCTGCCTTATCTCAACTTGCTGGTCACCATAGCAGCACCCACCCGTAGCACGCGCTCCAGCAGGTATATTTCACCGGCCAAAGCCAATTCCTCCTTCCAGTTCCTCTGCTGCCAATGACTGGAACAATTCAAAAATCACTGAAGCTGGAGACTCATATCTCCCTTTCTAACTTTAAGCATCAGCTGTCAGAGCAGCTCACAGATCACTGCACATAGCCCATCTATAAATAGCCCATCCAACTACCTCATCCCCATACTGCAATTTTTTTCTTCTCCTTTGCCCCCCAGTATCTCTACATGCACATTCATCTTCTGCACATCTATCACTCCAGTGTTTAATTGCTAAATTGTAATTATTTCACCACTATGGCCTATATATTGCCTTTACCTCCCTTATCTTACCTCATTTGCACACACTGTATGTAGACTTTTCTATTGTGTTATTGACTGTATGTTTGTTTATTCCATGTGTAACTCTGTGTGTTTGTGTCGCACCGCTTTGCTTTATCTTGGCCAGGTCGCAGTTGTAAATGAGAACTTGTTCAACTGGCCTACCTGGTTAAATAAAGATGAAAAAATAAAAAAAGTTCCTGACTGTACACACAATGGACAGTAGTAAGACTTTAGAACGGTAAATGATTTACATGATATTCTGAGTTGAGTAGATTTAAGCAAAACTCGGAGTTGCACACATTTATCTTAACTCTGAATCAGAACAAACAGACTATATATATATATATATATATATATATATATATATATATATATATATATATATATATACACTATAGACTACATTTGTGATGATCGCTCCAGCATTTATGATGATCGCTCCAGCATTTATGATGATCGCTCCAGCATTTATGATGATCGCTCCAGCATTTATGATGATCGCTCCAGCATTTATGATGATCGCTCCAGCATTTATGATGATCGCTCCAGCATTTATGATGATCGCTCCAGCATTTATGATGATCGCTCCAGCATTTATGATGATAGCTCCAGCATTTGTGATGATAGCTCCAGCATTTGTGATGATAGCTCCAGCATTTGTGATGATAGCTCCAGCATTTGTGATGATAGCTCCAGCATTTATGATGATAGCTCCAGCATTTAAAGGTTTGTGTGGGGTATGAGACCAATGTGAAATAAGACAGAATTCCTGAGAGGATAATAAAAAAATTTTTTTTACATAAAGTAATTCAGAGTTCACCCTGTCCAGATACAAGTTACCACTGAGATCATACATCCATATAGACTAGAGGTCGACCGATTATGATTTTTCAACGCCGATACCGATTATTGGAGGACCAAAAAAAGCCGATACCGATTAAATCGGACGATTTTTTATTTATTTATTTGTAATAATGACAATTACAACAATACTGAATGAACACTTATTTTAACTTAATATAATACATCAATAAAAACCAATTTAGCCTCAAATAAATAATGAAACATGTTCAATTTGGTTTAAATAATGCAAAAACAAAGTGTTGGAGAAGAAAGTAAAAGTACAATATGTGCCATGTAAGAAAGCTAACGTTTAAGTTCCTTGCTCAGAACATGAGAACATATGAAAGCTGGTGGTTCCTTTTAACATGTCTTCAATATTCCCAGGTAAGAAGTTTTAGGTTGTAGTTATTATAGGACTATTTCTCTCTATACAATTTGTATTTCATATACCTTTGACTATTGGATGTTCTTATAGGCACTATAGTATTGCCAGTGTAACAGTATAGCTTCCGTCCCTCTCCTCGCTCCAACCTGGGCTCGAACCAGGAATACATCGACAACAGCCACACTAGAAGCAGCGTTACCCATGCAGAGCAAGGGGAACAACTACTCCAAGTCTCAGAGCGAGTGACGTTTGAAACGCTATTAGCGCGCACCCCGCTAACTAGCTAGCCATTTCACATCGGTTACACCAGCCTAATCTCACAGAGAAGAGCTGCTGGCAAAACGCACGAAAGTGCTGTTTGATTGAATGCGTACGAGCCTGCTGGTACCTACCACCGCTCAGTCAGAATGCTCTATCAAATCATAGACTTAATTATAACATAATAACACACAGAAATACGAGCCTTAGGTCATTAATATGGTCGAATCCGGAAACTATCATCTCGAAAACAAGACGTTTATTGTTTCAGTGAAATACGGAACCGTTCCGTATTTTATCTAACGGGTGGCATCCATAAGTCTAAATATTCCTGTTACATTGCACAACCTTCAATGTTATGTCAGAATTACGTAAAATTCTGGAAAATTAGTTCGCAACGAGCCAGGCGGCCCAACCTGTTGCATATACCCTGACTCTGCGTGCAATGAACACAAGAGAAGTGACACAATCTCACCTGGTTAATATTGCCTGCTAACCTGGATTTCTTTTAGCTAAATATGCAGGTTCAAAAATATATACTTCTGTGTATTGATTTTAGGAAAGGCATTGATGTTTATGGTTAGGTACATTCGTGCAACGATTGTGCTTTTTTCACAAAAGCGCTTTTGTTAAATCATCCCCCGTTTGGCGAAGTTGGCTGTCTTTGTTAGGAAGAAATAGTCTTCACACAGTTTGCAATGAGCCAGGCGGCCCAAACTGCTGCATATACCCTGACTTTGTTGCAAGAGAATTGACACCATTTTTCCTAGTTAAAATAAATTAATGTTAGCAGGCAATATTAACTAAATATGCAGTTTTAAAAATATATACTTGTGTATTGATTTTAAGAAAGGCATTGATGTTTATGGTTAGGTACACGTTGGAGCAACGACAGTCCTTTTTCGCGAATGCCACCGCATCGATTATATGCAACGCAGAACACGCTAGATAAACTAGTAATATCATCAACCATGTGTAGTTAACTAGTGTTTATGATTGATTGTTTTTTTATATGATAAGTTTAATGCTAGCTAGCAACTTACCTTGGCTTCTTACTGCATTCGCGTAACAGGCAGGCTCCTCGTGGAGTGCAATGTAATCAGGTGGTTAGAGTGTTGGACTAGTTAACCGTAAGGTTGCAAGATTGAATCCCCGAGCTGACAAGGTAAAAATCTGTCGTTCTGCCCCTGAACAACGCAGTTAACCCACCGTTCCTAGGCCGTCATTGAAAATAAGAATGTGTTCTTAATTGACTTGCCTAGTTAAATAAAGGTGTAAAACATTTTTTTTTGCAAAAAAAAAAAACGATTTCCGATTGTTATGAAAACTTGAAATCGGCCCTAATTAATCGGCCATTCCGATTAATCGGTCGACCTCTAATATAGACAGCATCAGAGTTATCCTCAGAGGACAAGTTTCAGATACAAACCAGACACGGATACTATAGTATTATTCTGTCACAACAGTCGTCTGGAGACTAACATAGAGAGACATTTTGTCCCCTCAGAGGGGGAAGGGCGTACTGACCCGTAGGCATCATCTTGGCAGTTATTTCAAAACGCATATGTTCATTATAATTTTGACATACTTAATATCTAGTTTTTTACATGTTGAAGAGTGCTTTTTAGCCCCAAATAATAATAATCACCACCACAAACAAACAAAAATATCAAACCTCCCGCGGGCCATGTGTTGCCCACCCCTGGCCAATGGGGAGTGAGAGGATGGAGTGGGTCTACTTAGAGGGCTTGTTATTGTGTCTTCAATGTGGCCACAACATATACAGATCATACTCTTTACACAACACAGCTGGAAGGGTGTGAGCCAGAGTTCTTACCTGACATTCCAAGCAGTGGTGAAGTCTGGGTTGAGCAGCAGCAGAGTGCAGGTGATGTCTACCAGAGCTTGAAGAGGGAGAGACAGGTCAGTATATCAACTGATTATTTTAAGTAAAAGTAAAGTCATTTATAATGCCCTTTTTCTTTTTTTTTAGGTACAATAAATTCTGTCCGTCAAAAATGGTAACGAAAGGATTTCGCCACATCCCCAAAAGCTAATTTATACGACGTAGACTGAGTTCATCCTCTCTCTAGAAACCAATATGTTTTAGGTATAGGCCAGAGCTGTGTTCGAATACTCATACTAACCGTACTATTTGTGAGGTAAATTGAGTATATAGTATTGTATTGCTTATTGGTCATAGTGTTGGTATGCCAAAAGTTCCCGGATGTCATACTACATTCGCCCAAATACGAAGTATACAAGCAGTGGACACTATTTCTGTGCTTTTTGGGCCCATAATGCAATTCTTCGGGAAATGGGCGTGGCTTCAAATAATTTTCAGATTTGAAGAAAAGTGTGTTAAATATGCAGCCGAAGTCCAACGAGAGCACCTACAAACTCATTGCTTTAACTAATTATGACAAATGGTAACAAAATGTTGAGCAATGTAATAAAGTAATTACTTTTCAAATAAGTTACCTTACACGTTATGTTGGCTGACAATTTGTTAGCTTCGCTATCCTTACGAACCGCATAGCATTACAGCAGTATGTACCGGTATGTTAGCTAGCTACCTAACGTTATTTGGCTACTAATACATCAAACTTGTCAATATATTAACTATAGGCTAACTACCCAACGTTAATTGACTTGATTATTCCTAGCTAAGTGGTATAGTCGTTGGGCGTTCTCAATGGACATTCGGGTGCTTTCCTAAATTCGCTCTGGCTATCTTGTTAAATAAAAGTTAAGTGTACCAGAGCGCAGAATAACTGATGAGTTTACGAAGCCTCAACACCCGTTGAATAGGGCCGGTGTCAGTAAACGTCGGCAAAAAGTGTAACTAAATTGTTGCCAGCAGCAGTTACAGTCACCAACGTTCTGGATAACATGAACACAGCCTAACCAGCTCTGGATAACATGAACACAGCCTAACCAGCCCTGGATAACATGAACACAGCCTAGCCAGCTCTGGATAACATGAACACAGCCTAACCAGCTCTGGATAACATGAACACAGCCTAACCAGCTCTGGATAACATGAACACAGCCTAACCAGCTCTGGATAACATGAACACAGCCTAACCAGCTCTGGATAACATGAACACAGCCTAACCAGCTCTGGATAACATGAACACAGCCGAACCAGCTCTGGATAACATGAACACAGCCTAACCAGCTCTGGATAACATGAACACAGCCTAACCAGCTCTGGATAACATGAACACAGCCTAACCAGCTCTGGATAACATGAACACAGCCTAACCAGCTCTGGATAACATGAACACAGCCTAACCAGCTCTGGATAACATGAACACAGCCTAACCAGCTCTGGATAACATGAACACAGCCTAACCAGCTCTGGATAACATGAACACAGCCGAACCAGCTCTGGATAACATGAACACAGCCGAACCAGCTCTGGATAACATGAACACAGCCGAACCAGCTCTGGATAACATGAACACAGCCGAACCAGCTCTGGATAACATGAACACAGCCTAACCAGCTCTGGATAACATGAACACAGCCGAACCAGCTCTGGATAACATGAAAACAGCCTAACCAGCTCTGGATAACATGAAAACAGCCTAACCAGCTCTGGATAACATGAAAACAGCCTAACCAGCTCTGGATAACATGAAAACAGCCTAACCAGCTCTGGATAACATGAACAGCCTAGCCAGCTCTGGATAACATGAACACAGCCTAGCCAGCTCTGGATAACATGAACACAGCCTAGCCAGCTCTGGATGACATGAAAACAGCCGAACCAGCTCTGGATAACATGAACACAGCCTAGCCAGCTCTGGATAACATGAACACAGCCTAACCAGCCATGGATAACATGAACACAGCCTAACCAGCTCGGCTAGGGCGAGTAAAATGATCAGAGCGAGGTGTTCTCTTATTTGTCTGGAAGTAGCTAGTAAGTTAGCCAGTTAGCTTGGGTGCTTGACTGCCGTTATGAGGTCAGAACGTTCGAATCAACCCTTCTCCTCGGCCAGAGCGTCCAGTTTGCACCCTGAACGCTCCCAGAGCGAAACGCTGTCAATTTACAAACGGACAATCTGACAACACTCAATTGACGAACGCCCAGAGTGCACTCTGGCACTCCAGATTGAATTTAAGAACACACCCGAAGTCGTAAAATGTCTAGCTAGTAATTTGTTATGCTAACAAGCTAGCAAGAGGTTGCATAGCAACAGCATCAACTTCCAGTAGACCGGTAAAGCGCTAGTACTCTCAACTGAAAGGATACCGTTTGTTTACAGTATACTAAAATGAACTAATAGTATATAGTATGTAGTATATATGTGGTATACAGTATGTGTATGTGTATACAGTATACAGTATGCTTGTATGGGTATTCAAACACAGCTCAGGCCTTCAGAGTACAGTAACCCTTGCAATCTACAGTGAGGAGTCTCCAAGCCAGCAGCTGTACAAAAGGTTACTTTCCCTGTACTAAAAGCAGCAGCTATGAAAAGTTGTTGATGCCATCACCAACCGTTGTGCACTTGAGCAAGGAACTTAACCTCAAACTGTTCCAGAGGGCCTCCTGAGCGGCACAGTGGTCTAAGGCACTGCATCACAGTGGTAACTGTGCCACTAGAGATCCTGGTTCGAGTCTCAGCCGGTCGCGACAGGGAGACCAATGGGGCTGTGCACAATTGGCCCAGCGTCGTCCGGGTTAGGGTGAGGGTTTGTCAGGCCAGGATGTCCTTGTACCATTACGCTCTAGTGACTCCTGTGGCAAGCTGGGTGCATGCACGCTGACAGGTTCACCAGGTGTACGGTGTTTCCTCCGACACATTGGTGCGGCTGGCTTCCGGGTTAAACGGGCATTGTGTCAAGAAGCAGCAGGGTCGTGTTCCGGAGGACGCACGGCTCTCGACCTTTGCCTCTCCCGAGTCCGTACGGGTGTTGCAGCGATGAGACAAGACTGAGACTACCAATTGGATACCGCAAAATTGGGGAGAAAAAGGGGTAAATAATAAAAAATAATCACTGAAAAACTGTCCCAGAGGGTAGAGCTGCACCATGGCTGACCTGTGCTTCCAACCCCTCGGGGGAAATGTGTTTATCTCGGGGTGTTGGACTAAAATTAAAAAATACATTTCTGAGGACAGTAAGGAAACTGGACAATAAAGTTCTTACCTTCCCTGTCCAGCCACTGTTTGCGCTGCCTGTAGAGCAGTAGCTTGTTGTGGACGTAGGGTAGCAGGTATTTGACACACCAGCTCTCCACCCCCAACTTGTTCTCTACCAGCACGATGGGGCTGCGGTTATACCTGACCTCTGGACACGGGATCAGACCTATCTCATCACTGAGGGAGGGAGAGAGAAAGGTGAGTGTAAACCTGCATGCTAATTGCTCTAACACTACAAGGGCACAACACTCCACTCTCAGTGGGATAGGCAGAAAACAGATGTTTTCAGGGATACAGTATTTCAACTTAACTTCCGTTACCCCTGAAAAACTGGATCTGCTCAGGCGTCGTTTTACGGCTACAACGTTAAGTTAGACACACACACGGTAATAAGGAGCAATAACCTCCAGCCCAGTCTAATGAGGGCTTTATTCACTCTCTGGTGTAGGGTTGTATCTAGCCCAAATGGGTCTCTAGTTGACGGAGCTTTTAGATGCCCAACATAACAGTGGTCTGGATAGGGGACAAGCCTTGTAGAGAGCAACCTAGTTTGCACACATGCATCTCCAGAGAGTCTACGCCGTGAGCACACAGTAAAACTGGTTTGCCTCAAACTGCGGCACACACACACAGAGTCCCTTTTGCATTAGGGTCATGTATAGTACGCAAAATGTCACAAATAGAACTGAAGGGATTTCTAATTCTATATGCTAGAGAGGAATGTTCTACACAACTATATCTGAATGTTCCACAATGCTGTTATGCTGAACACAGCCCAGCTCTGGCACAGGCGGAGAGGGACACAGAAGAAGGGTGGAATTTTAACTTTTGAGGGTGTGTGTGTGTAGTCTAGCTATGCATCAGCCTGAGTCAGGTGAGTGGTATCAAACACAGACATTCTCAAAGCACTGTACTCAGTGCAGCTGAGCACAGCCCAGGTCACTTCCAATAACACCAGAGGGTTGGAGAAGCCTATGCAACATTATACACACTAACACTACAAATCAAGCTTAGATTTTGTTTTTTTGCCTCTTAAGCTTATCATATAAAGTAGAAATGCAGGTTATCAATCAGAGAAGTTCAGGCATGGTCTGACAATGTTCTACTTTTGAGAATAATAATAATAATTATTATTTAGTAGGTGCTATGGTACTTGATATTTGTCCTATTTCATGTATCAGTGTGTATTAATAAGAATTTAAATGTTTGTTTTTTTCATATCCCAATTCTCCCTGAGACACTCTTGGAGAGTGGCAGACCTGGCGCTCAAGAGAAGACAAACTAGGTGCACACTGCCCACAAAATGAAGTGGAAACTGAGCTGCACTTCCTAACCTCCTGCCAAATGTATGACCATATTAAAGACACATATTTCCCCTCAGATTACACAGACCCACAAAGAATTAGAAAACAAACCCAATTTTGATAAAACTCCCATATCTATTTGGTGAAATATCACAGTGTGCCATCACAGCAGCAAGATTTGTGACCCGTTGCCACAAAAGGGCAACCAGTGAAGAACAAACACCATTGTTTATGTATATTTAACTAGTCAAGTCAGTTAAGATTTTTTATTTATTTACAATGACAGCCTACCCTAGCCAAACCCTAACTGGACGATGCTGGGTCAATTGTGCGCCGCCCTATGGGACTACCAATCAGGGCCAGCTGTGGTACAGCCTGGAATCGAACACGGGTCTGTAGTGACGCCTCTAGCACCGAGATGCAGTTCCTTAGGCCACAGTGCCACTCGGGAGCTTATTATAAATACAACCCATATTTATTTATTTTCCTTTTTGTACTTTAATTATTTGCACATTGCCACAACACTGTATAAAGATATAATATGACACCTGAAATGTCTTTATTCTTAAGGAACTTTTGTGTAATGTTTACTGTTCATTTTGATTGTTTATTATCTATTTTACTTGCTTTGGCAATGTTAACATATGTTTCCCATTCAAATAAAGCCCCTTGAATTGAATTGAGTAGCGTCACAGCCACGGTCTGGATAATCTAACTGAACTGTCCATTAAATGAAAAGTTCTGTCTCCACATTCCGTTGTGCCGCATACAGTTCAGCAGCATTCTCTCTCTTTTAAATATGTGTATAGGCTTGATATGAGCTCTGAGCCGGCGGTCAAAACTCAAACACAAATGAAAGAAAAGATCTGGGATGCTCAGCATCAAAGTAAAAGCATTCACACCCTGTTCTGAAATGAGAATGTAGGCCAGTTCTAATTTAGAACACTCAGTCAAGGACGCTTCTACACAGAAGCTAGTTACATTCCAGTTCTATTCTACACTCTACATCTGGGTTCCACCAACTGGTGGCCAGCAGGTGATTTTATTGTCCCCCAAGTTTTATGAGCGAAGAAAATAAAAATGATATGTTACTATTTTTTTTTTTCACCCATTGTTGGACATAAGACTAAAAACACCACGAAATCAGCTCCAAGTGATTTAGATTCTGGAAATCTGTTCCCAAGTATTGACAGAACTGAGTTAGGGAAACCCTGACATAGCTACCCTGCTATGACATGGCATGTTAAGAGTCGCAAGCCGAGGAAGGTGTGACTCTTCCAACATTATTTGGCTGACTGGTTAAGTTACTTGTATATGTGGTGAAAAGCGCTTTCTGATCACATGATTTGTGCATACCGTTCCAGAAATAGGAATAACAACAAGGCTGTGTTATCCGTTTCTGCTAATCAAGCTAGATAGCCAATAGCCTAGCTAACATTATTTGGCTAATGAATAACTACTGTAGATAGCTAACTAGGTAAGTGGCAAACAAATTCAGCAGCAAAGTCAAATATGTTTCCTCAGCGATTTGTGGCTCAATGTAAGCATAGACACTAGCTATCTACCTTGCTATTTTTGCAAGCCTATACTGCCCTGGCTAGCCTTTTATCCTGCTAGCTAGTTAACGTTAGCTGACCAACAATCTGTGATGACTAACGTTAGCTAGCTAATGTAATGATTTAGCTTGTTAGCACACCACGCAATGATTAATTTGATGTTATAGTGTAGCTAGCTTATCTTCGGTAAAGTGGATATACGTACATATTGGGGTTTCTCTTGAAGGCGTTATTGATATCTTTTACAACTCTCTGAACCAATACCTCCACCTCATTCTCCGTCTCTGCCATTTTTGTACACTGATGACGTCAACGGATTATCTCAATTTCATCCGGGTCATTAAAAATTGTCTAGGCAAAGTGCGCATGTGTAAAACAGGTTTCACCATGGTAACGTTGTTGCAACATTTGTAAAAATTGAAACGCCACACCGGCTACAATGTTTTTATAGTCCACAGTAATTAATTAATTAGTTCGTTTCATACAATTTGCGGGACTATGCTATTTTACTGCTATGGAATGTTACTCACGTTCTAATCTTTGCTTTAACGGTCCCGTTCTATGACGTCACAGTAATTGGAATGGAATTTGGAAGCCTCTTAATTTTGCTAGCTGAGTATCCTGAGTGCAAAAGGCTTCCTTCAGTTCAGTGGAAGTTTTATTGGTGAATCACGGTTCAGTCTTCAAACTCAGTCACCATGTCTGATACCAAGATGTATTACAGCAGACCAACTCTTATTTCCAATTGGTAAGTAGACTAGCCAACTATTCATTCTAAAATATCTCTCAACATCACAGCTATCTGCAGATCACATGAATGATGTACATATTATTTCCATCTAGGCATAAAAACAGAGAGGCCGAACCCAAAGACTATGACTTCACTCGTTGTCCAGATGGAAAGAAGAAACTCAGCAAATCTACCTACAAACACTTTGGAACCTACATGGATGCTGTGAGCAATACCTCTTCTTTGTGAAACAATAGGAGATTATATATCAAGGTTTTTTATTTGATCTTGATTGTTCACGTATCAGTTGGCCTTTAATATATATATATATATATATATTTTGTTGTTGTTGCTGCTGCTGTAACATAATCTACTCCTTACCGAAGTTCCCTTTGGGGGAAAAAAAACAATATATTCTAAGAGTTCTATTCTATTCTGTTTAACCTCCAGGATTGGAGCACAAGTACAGAAACCCAAATGTCACAGTATCTACTGAAGAGAGATTATGAGCCCAAGAAGATTCTCAAGTCTATGGTAGAGGCTGGCCACTTCCAGTCTACAGACTTTGACAAACGTACAGTCAGGTAGGTTGTAACTGTAGCATGGTGCCATTAGGTACAGTAGCTGGCTATAGGAGAACTGTAGCATAGTGCCATCAGGTACAGTAGCTGGCTATAGGAGGACTGTAGCATAGTGCCATCAGGTACAGTAGCTGGCTATAGGAGGACTGTAGCATAGTGCCGTCAGGTACAGTAGCTGGCTATAGGAGGACTGTAGCATAGTGCCGTCAGGTACAGTAGCTGGCTATAGGAGGACTGTAGCATAGTGCCGTCAGGTACAGTAGCTGGCTATAGGAGGACTGTAGCATAGTGCCGTCAGGTACAGTAGCTGGCTATAGGAGGACTGTAGCATAGTGCCGTCAGGTACAGTAGCTGGCTATAGGAGGACTGTAGCATAGTGCCGTCAGGTACAGTAGCTGGCTATAGGAGGACTGTAGCATGGTGCCGTCAGGTACAGTAGCTGGCTATAGGAGGACTGTAGCATAGTGCCGTCAGGTACAGTAGCTGGCTATAGGAGGACTGTAGCATAGTGCCGTCAGGTACAGTAGCTGGCTATAGGAGGACTGTAGCATAGTGCCGTCAGGTACAGTAGCTGGCTATAGGAGGACTGTAGCATAGTGCCGTCAGGTACAGTAGCTGGCTATAGGAGGACTGTAGCATAGTGCCGTCAGGTACAGTAGCTGGCTATAGGAGAACTGTAGCATAGTGCCGTCAGGTACAGTAGCTGGCTATAGGAGGACTGTAGCATAGTGCCGTCAGGTACAGTAGCTGGCTATAGGAGGACTGTAGCATAGTGCCGTCAGGTACAGTAGCTGGCTATAGGAGGACTGTAGCATAGTGCCGTCAGGTACAGTAGCTGGCTATAGGAGGACTGTAGCATAGTGCCGTCAGGTACAGTAGCTGGCTATAGGAGGACTGTAGCATAGTGCCGTCAGGTACAGTAGCTGGCTATAGGAGGACTGTAGCATGGTGCCGTCAGGTACAGTAGCTGGCTATAGGAGGACTGTAGCATAGTGCCGTCAGGTACAGTAGCTGGCTATAGGAGGACTGTAGCATAGTGCCGTCAGGTACAGTAGCTGGCTATAGGAGGACTGTAGCATAGTGCCGTCAGGTACAGTAGCTGGCTATAGGAGGACTGTAGCATAGTGCCGTCAGGTACAGTAGCTGGCTATAGGAGGACTGTAGCATGGTGCCGTCAGGTACAGTAGCTGGCTATAGGAGGACTGTAGCATAGTGCCGTCAGGTACAGTAGCTGGCTATAGGAGGACTGTAGCATAGTGCCGTCAGGTACAGTAGCTGGCTATAGGAGGACTGTAGCATAGTGCCGTCAGGTACAGTAGCTGGCTATAGGAGAACTGTAGCATAGTGCCGTCAGGTACAGTAGCTGGCTATAGGAGGACTGTAGCATAGTGCCGTCAGGTACAGTAGCTGGCTATAGGAGGACTGTAGCATAGTGCCGTCAGGTACAGTAGCTGGCTATAGGAGGACTGTAGCATAGTGCCGTCAGGTACAGTAGCTGGCTATAGGAGGACTGTAGCATAGTGCCGTCAGGTACAGTAGCTGGCTATAGGAGGACTGTAGCATGGTGCCGTCAGGTACAGTAGCTGGCTATAGGAGGACTGTAGCATGGTGCCGTCAGGTACAGTAGCTGGCTATAGGAGGACTGTAGCATAGTGCCGTCAGGTACAGTAGCTGGCTATAGGAGGACTGTAGCATAGTGCCGTCAGGTACAGTAGCTGGCTATAGGAGGACTGTAGCATAGTGCCGTCAGGTACAGTAGCTGGCTATAGGAGGACTGTAGCATAGTGCCGTCAGGTACAGTAGCTGGCTATAGGAGGACTGTAGCATGGTGCCGTCAGGTACAGTAGCTGGCTATAGGAGGACTGTAGCATGGTGCCGTCAGGTACAGTAGCTGGCTATAGGAGGACTGTAGCATAGTGCCGTCAGGTACAGTAGCTGGCTATAGGAGGACTGTAGCATAGTGCCGTCAGGTACAGTAGCTGGCTATAGGAGGACTGTAGCATAGTGCCGTCAGGTACAGTAGCTGGCTATAGGAGAACTGTAGCATAGTGCCATCAGGTACAGTAGCTGGCTATAGGAGGACTGTAGCATAGTGCCATCAGGTACAGTAGCTGGCTATAGGAAGACTGTAGCATAGTGCCATCAGGTACAGTAGCTGGCTATAGGAGGACTGTAGCATAGTGCCATCAGGTACAGTAGCTGGCTATAGGAGGACTGTAGCATAGTGCCATCAGGTACAGTAGCTGGCTATAGGAGGACTGTAGCATAGTGCCATTAGGTACAGTAGCTGGCTATAGGAGGACTGTAGCATAGTGCCGTCAGGTACAGTAGCTGGCTATAGGAGGACTGTAGCATAGTGCCGTCAGGTACAGTAGCTGGCTATAGGAGAACTGTAGCATAGTGCCGTCAGGTACAGTAGCTGGCTATAGGAATACTGTAGCATAGTGCCGTCAGGTACAGTAGCTGGCTATAGGAGGACTGTAGCATAGTGCCGTCAGGTACAGTAGCTGGCTATAGGAGGACTGTAGCATAGTGCCGTCAGGTACAGTAGCTGGCTATAGGAGGACTGTAGCATAGTGCCGTCAGGTACAGTAGCTGGCTATAGGAGGACTGTAGCATAGTGCCGTCAGGTACAGTAGCTGGCTATAGGAGGACTGTAGCATAGTGCCGTCAGGTACAGTAGCTGGCTATAGGAGGACTGTAGCATAGTGCCGTCAGGTACAGTAGCTGGCTATAGGAGGACTGTAGCATAGTGCCGTCAGGTACAGTAGCTGGCTATAGGAGCACAAAAAACACAAGCACTAAAAGCTAAATCTACTTTGTCGTTCTCACTGACCATTCAGGAGCACATTCTCATTGACCAATCAGGAGCACATTCTCACTGACCATTCAGGAGCACATTCTCACTGACCATTCAGGAGCACATTCTCACTGACCATTCAGGAGCACATTCTCATTGACCAATCAGGAGCACATTCTCACTGACCATTCAGGAGCACATTCTCACTGACCATTCAGGAGCACATTCTCATTGACCAATCAGGAGCACATTCTCACTGACCATTCAGGAGCACATTCTCACTGACCATTCAGGAGCACATTCTCATTGACCAATCAGGAGCACATTCTCACTTCCCATTCAGGAGCACATTCTCACTGACCAATCAGGAGCACATTTTCACTGACCATTCAGGAGCACATTCTCGCTGACCATTCAGGAGCACATTCTCACTGACCATTTAGGAGCACATTCTCACTGACCAATCAGGAGCACATTCTCACTGACCAATCAGGAGCACATTCTCACTGACCAATCAGGAGCACATTCTCACTGACCAATTAGGAGCACATTCTCACTGCCCATTCAGGAGCACATTCTCCCTGCCCATTCAGGAGCACATTCTCACTGACCAATTAGGAGCACATTCTCACTGACCAATCAGGAGCACATTCTCACTGACCATTCAGGAGCACATTCTCACTGACCATTCAGGAGCACATTCTCACTGACCAATTAGGAGCACATTCTCACTGACCAATTAGGAGCACATTCTCACTGACCATTCAGGAGCACATTCTCACTGACCAATCAGGAACACATTCTCACTGACCAATCAGGAGCACATTCTCACTGACCAATTAGGAACACATTCTCGCTGACCATTCAGGAGCACATTCTCACTGACCAATTAGGAGCACATTCTCACTGACCATTCAGGAGCACATTCTCACTGACCAATTAGGAGCACATTCTCACTGACCAATTAGGAGCACATTCTCACTGACCATTCAGGAACACATTCTCACTGACCAATTAGGAGCACATTCTCACTGACCAATTAGGAGCACATTCTCACTGACCATTCAGGAACACATTCTCACTGACCAATCAGGAGCACATTCTCACTGACCAATTAGGAACACATTCTCGCTGACCATTCAGGAGCACATTCTCACTGACCAATTAGGAGCACATTCTCACTGACCAATTAGGAGCACATTCTCACTGACCATTCAGGAGTACATTCTCACTGACCAATTAGGAGCACATTCTCACTGACCATTCAGGAACACATTCTCACTGACCAATTAGGAGCACATTCTTCTCCTTCATGGGGAAACTCATAGCAAGGCTGCACCTTGTTTTTACACTCAAAGACTCTTTATTCAATTAATTTCAAATAACTTTTGTTTCCTGAGAGGGAACTTCATGTGTGGTAAAGGATTGGTACCTAGAAGACACATAACACATAACACTGAACACACAAACATATATACATGTATGCAGTTACAGGCTATACACCAGTGGAGGCTGCTAAGGGGAGGACGGCTCATAATAATGGCTGGAACGGAGCGAATGGAATGGGTTTTGATACCATTCCACCTTTTCCGCTCGAGCCATCACCACGAGCCTGTCCTCCCAAATGAAGGTGCCACCAGCCTCCTGTGCTAGACACATACAGTATATTCATGATGTTGCAGTAGAATATTGAGATGCTATGTATGCTATGTGCAGAGATTTACAAAAGGACATTTAGGTGGACACAATGTGTTGATCCAGTGTTGTTTTACTGCAGAGACACAGCAGGACATGTGACTGGTGTGACCAATAGCATCCTGCCACATCATCGCCCCGGGCATGACAAGATGTAAGAGGCTGTTCTCTGTTCTTCTTGCTTCGACACACACTCAGTAACCAGTTTTCTCTTGTACTAGAGGACAGTGAGGACGGTGAACTGTCGACTCCAAATGGTGTCGCTACTACTGTCTGCCAAAAGAGGGCGATATGACTGTTTGGTCGTTCTCCTTGTTGTGCACATTCTCCTTGTTGAATAATCACATTATTTTACACAACAACAACAAAAATCTCAAATGTTGATATTGACAAGATTAAAATATGATAACAGCTGAGAAAACAGTGCTGTAAGCAAAGTTGGAGAGGTTTTGAACATCCTTTGTTGAGAGGGCAGGAGCAAACACTTGACTTTTGCTCCAGTGGAACCCCTTTGTTTCCAACTTAAAGCGGTCAAATAGTCCTGTAGTGAACATTACTTTCAAACACAATTGCAAAAGACATGGAGAGCGCCTGTGGAAACAGTGATGTATTCCTGATGTCGTCGTGGATCCTGACTGTGTGGGAGGCTAGGGCTACAGCTCACAACAACATTTGTAGTGTGTCTCAC
Source organism: Salvelinus namaycush (assembly GCF_016432855.1). Taxonomy (NCBI): domain Eukaryota; kingdom Metazoa; phylum Chordata; class Actinopteri; order Salmoniformes; family Salmonidae; genus Salvelinus; species Salvelinus namaycush. The sequence continues at coordinate 38,309,004 of NC_052324.1, read as the reverse complement.
ACACCAGTCACCCACACACACATCACTCCCGCTTTTAGAAGGCTTGGCAACACTTAACACAACATTCACTTAACAACATTTGAGTCATGCCAAGAGACCTTTCATGAACATCTGTCTGTATTTTTTTTAGTGTAGGCTATAAAATCTCCCATTCACAAACAGTCTGGGCATAGTGGCAATTTTATTTTACCTTTATTTTATTAGGGAGTCATACTGAGACCAATGTCTCTTTTACAGATGAGCCCTGAATTACATAAATGACAGCAAATACACACATCAAAAAAATACAAAATGCAAGCAGAAATAAAACAATAATACAATCAGTGTTTATCAAATCAAACTTGATTTATAGTGAATTTCAAATCGGAATAGACTTTACAGTAGAACAACAAAGAGAAGATGCATCAGTAACAGGCAGGTCCTAATCATGCAGCACATGTAACAGATGTGAATATAAACACCATGTTGACTGGAGCCTGGGAGGTTGCCTCTGGGGGTCTGCCCAAAGAGAGTTATTCAGCAGTAGATTCTTTCAGGTTCCTGTGAGGGCACCCATAGACTGGTGGAGACTGCTGAGGGGAGGACAGCTCATAACAATGGCTGGAACAGAGCAAATGAAATGGCATCAAACCATGTGTTTGATGTATTTGATACCCTTCCACTGATTCCGCTCCAGCCATGAGCCCGTCCTCCCCAATTAAGGTGACACCAACTTCCTGTGCTATAGACCTAATATGATGTAAATCAGATCATATCAATCAAATGAAATGTTATTGTTCACATACACATGGTTAGCAGATGTTAATGCGAGTGTAGCGAAATACTGTTTCTAGTTCCGACAGTGCAGTAATATCTAACAAGTAAATCTAACAAATTCACAACGACTACCTTATACACACACATAATGTAAGGGGATGGAATAAGAAGATGTACATATAAATAAATGGATGCGCGATGGCCATGCGGCATAGGCAAGATGCAATCGATGGTATAAAATATCAAAATCAAATCAAATATATTTATATAGCCCTTCTTACATCAGCTGATATCTCAAAGTGCTGTACAGAAACCCAGCCTAAAACCCCAAACAGCAAGCAATGCAGGTGTAGAAGCACGGTGGCTAGGAAAAACTCAGTAGAAAGGCCAAAACCTAGGAAGAAACCTAGAGAGGAACCAGGCTATGAGGGGTGGTCAGTCCTCTTCTGGCTGTGCCGGTTGGAGATTATAACAGAACATGGCCAGGATGTTCAAATGTTCATAAATGACCAGCATGGTCAAATAATAATAATCACAGTAGTTGTCGAGGGTGCAACAAGTCAGTACCTCAGGTGTAAATGTCAGTTGGCTTTTCATAGCCGATCATTGAGAGTATCTCTACCGCTCCTGCTGTCTCTAAAGAGTTGAAAACAGCAGGTCTGGGACAGGTAGCACGTCCGGTGAACAGGTCAGGGTTCCATAGCCGCAGGCAGAACAGTTGACACTGGAGCAGCAGCACGGCCAGGTGGACTGGGGACAGCAAGGAGTCATCATGCCAGGTAGTCCTGAGGCATGGTCCTAGGGCTCAGGTCCTCCGGGAGAGAGAAAGAAAGAAAGAGAGAACTAGAGAGAGCATACTTAAATTCACACAGGACACCGGATAAGACAGGAGAAATACTCCAGATATAACAGACTGACCCTAGCCCCCCGACACATGAACTACTGCAGCATAAATACTGGAGGCTGAGACAGGAGGGGTCAGGAGACACTGTGGCCCCATCCGATGATACCCCCGGACAGGGCCAAACAGGCAGGATATAACCCCACCCACTTTGCCAAAGCACAGCCCCCACACCACAAGAGGGATATCTCTAACCACCAACTTACCATCCTGAGACAAGGCCGAGTATAGCCCACAAAGATCTCCGCCACGGCACAACCCAAGGGGGGGCGCCAACCCAAAATACAGTATATACATATGAGATGAGTAATGTAGAATATGTAAACATTATTAAAGTGGCATTATTTAAAGTGACTAGTGATAGCATTATTAAATCAATTTATTAAAGAGGCCAGTGATTGTAGTCTATGTTGGCAGCAGCCTATCTATGTTAGTGATGGCTGTTTAACAGTCTGATGGCCTTGAGATAGAAGCTGTTTTTCAGTCTCTCGGTCCCAGCTTTGATGCACCTGTACTGACCTCGCCTTCTGGATGATAGCGGGGTGAACAGGCAGTGGCTCAGGCAGTGGCTCGGGCAGTGGCTCGGGTGTCCTTGATGATCTTTTTGGCCATCCTGTGACATCGGGTGCTGTAGGTGTCCTGGAGAGCAGGTAGTTTGCCCCCAGTGATGCCTTGTGCAGACCGTACTACCCTCTGGAGAGCCTTGCGGTTTAGGGCTTTAGAAGTTTGTGAGGGTTTTAGGTGACAAGCCAATTGTCTTCAGCCTCCTGATGTTGAAGAGGCGCTGTTGCGCCTTCTTCACCACGCTGTCTGTGTGGGTGGACCATTTCAGTTTGTCCGTGATGTGTACGCCGAGGAACTAACTTTCCACCTTCTCCGCTACTGTCCCGTCGATGTGGATGGGGGGGGGGGGGGGGGGGGGGTCTGCTCCCTCTGCTGTTTCCTGAAGTCCACGATCATCTCCTTTGTTTTCTTGACGTTACGTGAGAGGTTATTTTCCTGACACCACACTGCGAGGGCCCTCACCTCCTCCCTGTAGGCTGTCTCGTTGTTGTTGGTAATCAAGCCTACCACTGTAGTGTCGTGTGCAAACTTGATGATTGAGTTGGAGGCGTGCATGGCCCCGAGGTCATGGGTGAACAGGGAGTACAGGAGAGTGCTGAGAACACACCCATGTGGGGCCCCAGTGTTGAGGATCAGCGGGGTAGAGATGTTGCTTTCTACCTTCACCACCTGGGGGCAGCCCGTCAGAAAGTCCAGGACCCAGTTGCACAGGGCGGGGTCAAGACCCAGGGTCTCAAGCTTAATGATAAGTTTGGAGGGTACTATGGTGTTGACTGCTGAGCTGTAGTCAATGAACAGACAGCATTCTTACATACAGTTGAAGTCGGAAGTTTACATACACTTAGGTTGGAGTCCTTAAAACTCATTTTCAACCACTCCACAAATTTCTTGTTAACAAACTATAGTTTTGGCAAGTCGGTTAGGACATCTACTTCATGCGTGACACAAGTAATTTTTCCAACAATTGTTTACAGACAGATTATTTCACTTATAATTCACTGTGTCACAATTCCAGTGGGTCAGAACTTTACATACACTAAGTTGACTGTGCCTTTAAACAGATTGGAAAATTCCAGAAAACGATGTCATGGCTTTAGAAGCTTCTGATAGGCTAATTGACATCATTTGAGTCAATTGGAGTTGTACCTGTGGATGTATTTCAAGGCCTACCTTCAAACTCAGTGCCTCTTTACTTGATATCATGGGAAAATCAAAAGAAATCAGCCAAGACCTCAGAAAAAAAAACTCCACAAGTCTGGTTCATCCTTGGGAGCAATTTCCAAACGCCTGAAGGTACCTTGTTCATCTGTACAAACAATAGTACGCAAGTATATACACCATGCAGCCGTCATACCGCTCAGGAAGGAGAAATGTTCTGTCTCATAGAGATGAATGTACTTTGGTGCTAAAGTGCAAATCCATCCCAGAACAACAGCAAAGGACCTTGTGAAGAGGAGGAAACTGGTACAAAAGTATCTATATCCACAGTAAAACGAGTCCTATATCAAAAGGCTGCTCAGCAAGGAAGAAGCCACTGCTCCAAAACCGCCATGATAAAGCCAGACTACGGTTTGCAACTGCACATGGGGACAAATATTGTACTTTTTGGAGACCTCTGGTCTGATGAAACAAAAATACTGTTTGGCCTTAATGACCATCATTATGTTTGGAGGAAAAAGGGGGAGGCTTGCAAGCCGAAGAACACCATCCCAACTGTGAAGCACGGGGGTGGCAGCATCATGTTGTGGGGGTGCTTTCCTGCAGGAGGGACTGCAGGAGGGACTGGTGCACTTCACAAAATAGATGGCATCATGACGAAATAAAATGATGTGGATATATTGAAGCAACATCTCAAGACATCAGTCAGGAAGTTAAAGCTTGGTCGCAAATGGGTCTTCCAAATGGCTTAAGGACAACAAAGTCAAGGTATTGGTACCTCAATCCTATAGAGAATTTGTGGGCAAAACTGAAAAAGCGTGTGAAAGGAAGGAGGCCTACAAAGCTGACTCAGTTACACCAGCTCTGTCAGGAGGAATTAAAGTTAAACCAAGTTAAACAATTTAAAGGCAATGCTGCCAAATACGAATTGAGTGTATGTAAACTTCTGACCCACTGGGAATGTGATGAAAAAAATTTAAGCTGAAATAAATCATTCTCTCCACTATTATTCTGACATTTCACAGTCTTAAAATAAAGTGGTGACCTAAGACAGGGAATTTCTACTAGGATTAAATGTCAGGAATTGTGAAAAACTGAGTTTAAATGTATTTGGCTAAGGTGTATGTAAACTTCCGACTTCAACTGTAGGTATTCCTCTTGTCCAGATGGGATTGTGCAGTGTGATGGCGATTGCATCGTCTGTGAACCTATTGGGGTGGGTATAGGGTATCAGGTAGGCTGGAGGTGATATGATCCTTGACTAGTCTCTCAAAGCACTTCATGATGACAGAAGTGAGGATTACGGGGCGGTAGTCATTTAGTTCTGTTACCTTAGCTTTCTTGGGAACAGGAACAATGGTGGCCATCTTGAAGCATGTTGGGACAGCAAACTGGGATAGGGATTGATTGAATATGTCCATAAACACACCAGCCAGCTGGTCTGCGCATGCTCTGAGGACGTGGCTAGGGATGCCGTCTGAGCCGGCAGCCTTGCGAGGGTTAACACATTTAAATGTTTTACTCACGTCGGCCACATTGAAGGAGAGCCCACAGTCTTTGGTAGCGGGCCGTGTCGGTGGCACTGTATTGTCCTAAAAGCGCGCAAAGAAGTTGTTAAATTTGTCTGGGAGCGAGACGTCGATGTCCGCGACGGGGCTGGTGTCTTTTTGTAATCCGTGATTGTCTGTAGACCCTGTAGACTCTACTTTGTCTCTATACAGACGCTTTGCTTGTTTGATTGCATTGCGGAGGGTATAGCTAGACTGTTTGTATTCGGTCATGTTTCTAGTTGCCTTGCCAACCTCTTGACACTAGGGGGGCGCCATTTCGACTTTGTAAAAATTCGTTCCCAAATTAAACTGCCTCGTACTCAATTCTTGCTCGTACAATATGCATATTATTATTACTATTGGATAGAAAACACTCTCTAGTTTCTAAAACCGTTTGAATTATTTCTCTGAGTGAAACAGAACTCATTCTGCAGCACATTTCCTGTCAGGGAGTGAGATTTCAGAAATCGAGGTCCCTGTTCTGAGGTCAGTTTATAAGTCCCCATGTAAGCCATCGGGCTACATGCACTGCATACGCCTTCCTCTAGATGTCAGTAAGCGGGGAGAATTTGAATGGAGTGGATTGCGCAATCTGGGGCCCTATATAAGACCGTGGAACGGAAGTACCGTTCTTTTCAACGGGGCGCCTGGCGCATCAGGGACATCACAATGGCCTCCTGCAAAGCTTTCGTTTTAGCAGTTCTGTATCTCCGGTCATGTTTTTATTCGTTATAGTTGTTAAAGACATCATAAGGTAGTTAATTTAAACCGACTTATAGCAGTTTATATCAGTTTATTGCGATTTTCCTGGATTTCTTTGTGATGCGCTTTCACGAGTTGGACACCTCTCCAGTGGGTGGCTATCGTTAGCTGCTATTTCCACATAAGAAGAGGACATCTTTCAACCAAAAGACGATTGTTCTGGAGAAAGGACACCTTGCCCAAGATTCTGATGGAAGCTCGGCAAATAGTAAGCAATCTTTATGTTGTTAATTCGTATTTATGTTGACAAATGTCAAATAATAATTCCGCCATGAATTTCGGTGCGGTCTCGCTTTAGCGCACGCTGTATGCTGAAGTAACGTTAATTTTAAAAATGTAACACAGCGATTGCATTAAGAACTAATTTGTCTTTCATTTGCTGTCCAACTTGTATTTTTTAGTCAAGTTTATGAATAGTTTTCGATTAGAATAGGTGCCTCTCCAAGATGGCGCCGGACAGATTGCTTGAAGTTTTGGCCACTAATCACATTGTATAACCACGATTTGTGCCGCTAAATATGCACATTTTCGAACAAACTCTATATGCGTTGTGTAATATGATGTTATAGGACTGTCATCTGAAGAATTCTGAGAAGGTTAGTGAAAAAATTAATATATTTTGGTGGTTTATACGTTATCGCTATTTTTGGCTTGAATCAATGCTGTTGTGATGTTTGCTATTGTGGTAAGCTAATATAACGCTATATTGTGTTTTCGCTGTAAAACACTTAGAAAATCTGAAATATTGGCTGGATTCACAAGATCTGTGTCTTTTATTTGCTGTACGCTGTGTATTTTTAATAAATGTTTTATGATGAGTAATTAGGTAATACACGATGGTCTCTGTAGTTATTCTAGTCGCTTTGGTGAGAGTTGTGATGGTGGCTGCAATGGTAAACTATGATTTATACCTGAAATATGCACATTTTTCTAACAAAACATATGCTATACAATAAATATGTTATCAGACTGTCATCTGATGAAGTTGTTTCTTGGTTAGTGGCTATTTATATCTTTATTTGGTCGAATTTGTGATAGCTACTGATGGAGTAAAAAAATGGTGGAGTAAAAAAGTGGTGTCTTTTGCTAACGTGGTTAGCTAATAGATTTACATATTGTGTCTTCCCTGTAAAACATTTTAAAAATCAGAAATGATGGCTGGATTCACAAGATGTGTATCTTTCATTTGGTGTCTTGGACTTGTGATTTCATGAACATTTTATTATATGATATCCCTGTGGCTTTAGGCTAGGCTATGCTAGTCAGCTTTTTTGATGGGGGGGATCCCGGATCCGGGTTTGTGAGGCGTTAGAGGTTAAATGCGGTGGTTCGTGCTTTCACAGTTTCTGGTTAGGGAAGGTTTTAATAGTTACAGTGGGTACAACATCTCCAATGCACTTCCTAATAAACTTACTCAGCGTATACATCGATGTTATTGTCTGAGGCTACCCGGAACATATCCCAGTCCACATGATCGAAACAATCTTGAAGCGTGGAATCTGATTGGTCAGACCAGCGTTGGATAGACCTAAGCACGAGCGCGACCTGTTTTAGTTTCTGCCTATAGGATGGGAGCAACAAGATGGAGTCATGGTCAGATTTGCCGAAGGGAGGGCGGGGGAGGGCCTTGTATGCATCGCGGAAGTTTGAGTAGCAGTCGTCCAATGTTTTGCCCGAGCGGGTATAACAATCAATGTGCTGGTAGAATTTAGGTAACCTTGTTCTCAAATTAGCTTTGTTAAAATCCCCAGCTACAATAAATGCAGCCTCAGGATATAAGGTTTTCAGTTTACATAGAGTACAGTGAAGTTCTTTCAGGGCCGTCGAGGTTTCTGCTTGGGGGGGGATATACTGTGACTACAATCAATGAGAATTCTCTTGGAAGATAATGTGGTCGGCATTTGTTTGTAAGGAATTTTAGTTCAGGTGAACAAAAGGACTTGAGTTCCTGTATGTTGTTGTGATTACACCATGAGTCGTTAATCATGAGGCATACACCCTCGCCCTTCTTCTTACCAGAGAGATGTTTGTTTCTGTTGGCGCGATGCATGAAGAAACCCGGTGGCTGTACCGACTCTGACAACATATCCTGAGTGAGCGATGTTTCCGTGTTACAATCTGTTACAATCTCTGATGTCGCTCTGGAAGGCAACTCGTGCCCTAATTTCATCCACCTTGTTGTATAGAGACTGGGCATTGCCGAGTAATATGCTCGGAAGCGGTGAATGGTATGCTCGTACTGTATGATGCAATGAGTCATTCACTCTGCACCGTCAAACCTGTTTAAAAGTGTCTGTCTCCGATTCCAGGAAGTTGGACTCCACATATGCAGTGGATTACCTGCCCCCATGGGACTCCAGCAAAGAGGCGGTGAGTTTGAGTGTCAAACATAACCCCGTTCAAACCTAAAAACACCTTTTCAAACGGATATCACCATTTCATAGTCTTCTGCTTTATTATTCAATTACTATTCCTTGCTTCTCCTCCTCCTGTACATACTGTTTCCTCTCATCTGACACACATCAACCATGTGATGAAATATACATTTTCATGTACCGTCATGTATAGAATTTTATTAGCCGTAACATTAGTGCTTACATTTGAGTGTTTCTACTATGTCATGTGTCATCATTTGGCCGTTCCAGAAGCACTTGTGATAGGCTGCTCTGTCAGCAGTGGCAAGTTTCTAGTGTTTAATGTGTGGTTTTATTTTTTCCTCCGTATAACTGTTCCCAGATGTGTAATATAGTGTCTAATGCTCTACAGGAGGACTAGTCTCTAGGATTCTGAGCTCTGGGCTTACCCTGCAGGGAGCTGCATACGTTTCATATTCAACTTTTCATTCCATTATTATTTTTTTAACTTCTCATTTTTAACAGGAAATAAAAACAAAGTATGGATTATAGTGCAATAGGTTTCCCATGTGGAGAGATTGTGTGGATTTCTGATTCCCCTATTTTGTAAACTTTTGTGATTTTTTTGTTGTTGTTGAGATGAATACATTTGAGGACATGTGTGTGTGCTGATTTCTGTTATCAATGTCCACCTATTGCTGAGGTTGGCTACCTGTTCTTAGAAGACTGTACTGCTGTTCAAGAATCTTGGCAATAATTTGAAAAGGGACCAAATCTGAAACTTTTTCAAAGTAGATGTTTTAAGCTTCGATAAATGTCACTGCATAGAACCAATTTGTAGACCCACATTAAGCTAGTTTGCGATCAAAGTACAACATTTCCACAACTCTTTGTCTTGAGCAAAGAACTAGTGATAGACTCAAACCTTGTCACATTTACACCCCAGGGCTTTACACCGGTGCCTGGCCTAACCCCAGGGCTTTACACCGGTGCCTGGCCTAACCCCAGGGCTTTACACCGGTGCCTGGCCTAACCCCAGGGCATTACACCGGTGCCTGGTCTAACCCCAGGGCATTACACCGGTGCCTGGTCTAACCCCAGGGCATTACACCGGTGCCTGGCCTAACCCCAGGGTTTTACACCGGTGCCTGGCCTAACCCCAGGGTTTTACACCGGTGCCTGGCCTAACCCCAGGGTATTACACCGGTGCCTGGCCTAACCCCAGGGTATTACACCGGTGCCTGGCCTAACCCCAGGGTTTTACACCGGTGCCTGGCTTAAAGCCTTGATCCTGTGAAAAAGCAGCATCTACATCCACACGTTGTGTCTCCCCCTCCAGAGGACCATGAAGGGCCTAGCAGCAGACAGCATTCCTGACTACAGGAAGCCCCAGTCCCAGTTCACAGACACCGCCGACTACCGTCGCGGGGGCAGGAACACCTGGCAGGATGAGAGCGGGGTCTATGGTACCCTGGGAGCCACATCCAGGGCCCAGGCTCAGCCATCCAACCCCATCTGCCCCTAGAACCCTCACCCTCCCTGGGGAACCACCACAGCATGGCCTCCTTAACCTGGTTCTCACTGACCAATACTATTTTTCTCACTACAGACTTTACTGTAGCAACTTTTTACCTCAGTATTTCTCTTTCTTTCACCTCAAGCTATTGCTGTTTTGTCATTTTTACATGAATAAAGCAAGTATTGCATGCCCAACGTTTATGTTTTCCAACAACAGTGTTTCATTGGAGTGGTGTCAGTGGAAATGGATACACCGCTGTGCTCAGTATTGGTGTTGCATCCCTCAGTGTTCAGTTCAGTCTTTTAGCATCTGGTGTCTCTCTGTGAGGTTTATAATATGTATCTTCTGGTGTTTTCCCCTCCCATCTCCCAGGGTTAGGGTTGTCCAGTCATTTATAATGTGTATCTCCCAGGGTTAGGGTTGTCCAGTCATGTCTTTCTGTTGTTATTTCTACATCCCATCCTATTACTTCATTGTTCTAAGTTCCTCCAACAAAAGTGTCCGTGTTCGTTCTCTCAGCAGAGGCAGAAATGAACAAACCAATAATTCAACAATAACAGTCCAAGACCTCTGGGTCTCTCTTCAACTTTAAAAACGTTCTTATTGAATTACACAGGTTGTTAGGCTGAATGTGAGCGAACTACCTCCCTCCTGGGGTTTGACCTGTACGTGACCTGGAAACAAACCCAGACCCTTAAAGCTTGTGTGTGTGTGCGTGTGCAGGCATGGAGTGTGTGGGAGCCTGTTAACACGTCCCTATACACCATGGACATGGCGGTGCTTTGTGCAAATTTTATTTACATGAAATTGTGAACTTCCTGGCGAACCCCCCCCCCCCCCCCCCATGGGATCTGAACCATTTCCGTTGGCCTGTAAAGCACATGTGTGTGTGGGTGTCTGCTTGCTGTGACCCGACCTAGCCTACACCTTGGACATGAGATAGACTGAGAGAAAACACATCCTGCCGTGTCTTCTTCTTGTCTTCTTCCAATGTGCATTCAGTGGAACTGTGCTCATTATACTGTCTCTGTATAATGTCTATACTGTATATCTCTGCTGCTGGGTGAAAAAAAAACGACAGTTGGAATTGTTCACGTTAAAATAAAAAGTTTTGAGGGCACAAATCGGTGTGTGGGTCTCCTTTGTGCATTTAGAAAAGCAGTGGATGAGTGATTGTGTTACTAGAGAGAGTGACTGCATGCAGAATTCTGCAAAAATATCCTCCGTGTACAACATAAAACACCAAATAATGCATGCAGAGCAGAATTAGGCCAATACCCGCTATTTTTAGAATGTACGTTAAATTCTACAACCACCTAAAAGGAAGCGATTCACAAACCTTCCATAACGAAGCCATCACCTACAGAGAGATGAACCTGGAGAAGAGTCCCTTAAGCAAGCTAGTCCACAATTAGACCCAACCAAATCATGAGAAAACAAAAAGATAATTACTTGACACATTGGAAAGAATCAACAAAAAAACAGAGCAAACTAGCATGCTATTTGGCCCTAAACAGAGTACACAGTGGCAGAATACCTGACCCCTGTGACTGACCCAAAATGAATGAAAGCTTTGACTACATACAGACTCAGTGAGCAAAGCCTTGCTATTGAGAGAGGCCTCCGTAGGCAGACCTGGCTCTCAGGAGAAGACAGGCTATGTGCACATAGAATGAGGTCCCCATAAAATGAGGTGGAAACTGAGCTGCACTTCCTAGCCTGCCAAATGTATGACCAATTTATTGGGTGAAATACCACAGTGTGTAATCACAGCAGCAAGATTTGTGACCTGTTGCCACAAGAAAAAGGCAAGCAGTGAAGAACAAACGCCATTGTTATCAGGTTTCAGGTAAGACCCAGATGCAGACAGTGTCGAAGAAACAACGGTTAATTTCTAGTACAGGGGCAGTCAGGCTCAGGGTCAGGGCAGGCAGAATGGTCAAAACCCGGGAAGGACTAGAAAACAGGCGCAAGAACAGACAGGCGCAGGGGCACAAACACGGGTAGGTTTCACAAAACAAAACAAACTGGCAACAGACAAACAGAGAACACAGGTACAAATACACTGGGGATAACGGGGAAGATGGACAACACCTGGAGGGGGGTGGAGACAAGCACAAAGACATGTGAATCAGATCAGGGTGTGACAATTGTAAATTACAACCCATGTTTATTTTCCCTTTTGCACTTTAACTATTTGCACATCGTTACAATACTAGACATAATATGACATTCGAAATGTCTTTATTCTTTTGGAAATTTGTGAGTGTAATGTTTACTGTTAATTTTTTATTGTTTATTTCACTTTTGTTTATTATCTATTTCACTTGCTTTGGCAATGCAAACATATGTTTCCCATGCCACAGCCCCTTATATTGGAATTGAATTGATAGAGAGGGAGAGAGAATGAGAGGCAGGCAGACAGGCATATCTACAGTATATTGATCTGATAAACATGTTTTCCATCAACCGCTTTTGGAGTTCTCTACCAACGCAACGTTGTGTATAACTCCTGGGGTGCGTGACATCATGTCCCCATGGTAACTCTTTTTCAATGTGAAATAACAGGGCTGTGAATGTGATATAATTGTGGAGAGAGACATCCACAGAACACAAGCCTGAACTTATATCACTACACTAGAGCTGTGATAAGAGAGTATTTTGAGGCTTGTGTCTGTTAAACGCATCATGATAAACATAACGATGAGTTTGGTTGACAGAAAAATTCTGTGCTGGATGTGTAATACGTTTGTCTTTACGAGTTATGTTGAGAAACTGTTCAGTTTGAAGCTGAAGCACTCAGTTGAAAGCTTACTGAGGGCTTCACTATGTATGCAGTAATTGAATACATACCGTATTGAAATTCCAGAGAGGTTAAATGTGTGAAGGACATGGGTATGGGGAGAGAATGTCTGACATACAAGAAATGACAATAGGATCATCCAGCATTCCTCTGTGGTAAACAGAGAGCTATTATCAGAGCTATTACTGTATGTGAGGACTCTAGTTTACTATAGAGCCAGAAAAACTCATGCATAGAAATGCCACTGGAGCAGTTGACCTATAGTGATTGTGAAATTGGTTTTCTGTGCAATCTTTCGAATTATTAAATCAAAATCAAATCAAATGTATTTATATAGCCCTTCTTACATCAGCTGATATCTCAAAGTGCTGTAGAGAAAAGAGAGACATGAAGACATGCAAACAGCTTAATCAGCGTTCCAGCAGTGTATTTGATCTGCTCATGAATGGCTGTGGGAAGTAGAGGTGCTGGGGGTGCTGTAGCACACCCTAAAAAATAAATATATAATAATAATAATACTTTTTTTAAATCACAAAAATAGTGCACTGGGCCTTTAATAGTCCTGCATTAGTGGACCGATATAGTGCACTGGGCCTTTAATAGTCCTGCATTAGGTGACCGATATAGTGCACTGGGCCTTTAATAGTCCTGCATTAGGGGACCGATATAGTGCACTGGGCCTTTAATAGTCCTGCATTAGGGGACTGATATAGTGCACTGGGCCTTTAATAGTCCTGCATTAGTGGACCGATATAGTGCACTGGGCCTTTAATAGTCCTGCATTAGGGGACTGATATAGTGCACTGGGCCTTTAATAGTCCTGCATTAGGGTACCGATATAGTGCACTGGGCCTTTAATAGTCCTGCATTAGGGGACTGATATAGTGCACTGGGCCTTTAATAGTCCTGCATTAGTGGACCGATATAGTGCACTGGGCCTTTAATAGTCCTGCATTAGGGGACTGATATAGTGCACTGGGCCTTTAATAGTCCTGCATTAGGGTACCGATATAGTGCACTGGGCCTTTAATAGTCCTGCATTAGGGGACTGATATAGTGCACTGGGCCTTTAATAGTCCTGCATTAGGGGACCGATATAGTGCACTGGGCCTTTAATAGTCCTGCATTAGGGTACCGATATAGTGCACTGGGCCTTTAATAGTCCTGCATTAGGGGACCGATATAGTGCACTGGGCCTTTAATAGTCCTGCATTAGGGGACTGATATAGTGAACTGGGCCTTTAATAGTCCTGCATTAGGGGACCGATATAGTGCACTGGGCCTTTAATAGTCCTGCATTAGGGGACCGATATAGTGCACTGGGCCTTTAATAGTCCTGCATTAGGGGACTGATATAGTGCACTGGGCCTTTAACAGTCCTGCATTAGGGTACCGATATAGTGCACTGGGCCTTTAATAGTCCTGCATTAGGGGACTGATATAGTGCACTGGGCCTTTAATAGTCCTGCATTAGGGGACCGATATAGTGCACTGGGCCTTTAATAGTCCTGCATTAGTGGACCGATATAGTGCACTGGGCCTTTAATAGTCCTGCATTAGGGGACCGATATAGTGCACTGGGCCTTTAATAGTCCTGCATTAGGGGACTGATATAGTGCACTGGGCCTTTAATAGTCCTGCATTAGGGGACTGATATAGTGCACTGGGCCTTTAATAGTCCTGCATTAGTGGACCGATATAGTGCACTGGGCCTTTAATAGTCCTGCATTAGTGGACCGATATAGTGCACTGGGCCTTTAATAGTCCTGCATTAGGGGACCGATATAGTGCACTGGGCCTTTAATAGTCCTGCATTAGGGGACTGATATAGTGCACTGGGCCTTTAATAGTCCTGCATTAGGGGACTGATATAGTGCACTGGGCCTTTAATAGTCCTGCATTAGGGTACCGATATAGTGCACTGGGCCTTTAATAGTCCTGCATTAGTGGACCGATATAGTGCACTGGGCCTTTAATAGTCCTGCATTAGGGTACCGATATAGTGCACTGGGCCTTTAATAGTCCTGCATTAGGGGACCGATATAGTGCACTGGGCCTTTAATAGTCCTGCATTGCCTATTAACAAAAGTCCCATCAGGTAGCCTGATTTCAGATGTGTCCATACACTGAGTGTACAAAACATTAAGAACACCTGCTCTTTCCATGACATAGACTGACCAGGTGAAAGCTATGATCCCTTATTGATGTCACTTGTTAAATCCACTGTTTGCTCTTTTCCATATTATTATATACAATGCTTACATGTACATCCGCTATGACAGGCTCGTTGTCCACCCTCCCTCCCAAAAGCAGGGAAGGGATGAGAGAGCCAAGCCTATGGGTTCGTAGCTTCAACCCCACAGCACACACACACACACACTTACACACAGCACACACACTTACACACACACCATGAATGGACTGCTGAATGACTTGCTTTCTTTGCTCTTTTTGATATTATGTTTCTCTGAGAAGCTACCCAGGAAACGGCTGATGATATTCTGTCTCTCTGAGAAGCTACCGAGGAAACGGCTGATGATATTATGTCTCTCTGAGAAGCTACCCAGGAAACGGCTGATGATATTCTGTCTCTCTGAGAAGCTACCGAAGAAACGGCTGATGATATTCTGTCTCTCTGAGAAGCTACCCAGGAAACGGCTGATGATATTCTGTCTCTCTGAGAAGCTACCCAGGAAACGGCTGATGATATTATGTCTCTCTGAGAAGCTACCCAGGAAACGGCTGATGATATTATGTCTCTCTGAGAAGCTACCCAGGAAACGGCTGATGATATTATGTCTCTCTGAGAAGCTACCCAGGAAACGGCTGATGATATTATGTCTCTCTGAGAAGCTACGCAGGAAACGGCTGATGATATTATGTCTCTCTGAGAAGCTACCGAGGAAACGGCTGATGATATTATGTCTCTCTGAGAAGCTACCCAGGAAACGGCTGATGATATTCTGTCTCTCTGAGAAGCCACCCAGGAAACGGCTGATGATATTATGTCTCTCTGAGAAGCTACCCAGGAAACGGCTGATGATATTCTGTCTCTCTGAGAAGCTACCCAGGAAACGGCTGATGATATTCTGTCTCTCTGAGAAGCTACCGAGGAAACGGCTGATGATATTATGTCTCTCTGAGAAGCTACCCAGGAAACGGCTGATGATATTCTGTCTCTCTGAGAAGCTACCCAGGAAACGGCTGATGATATTACGTCTCTGTGAGAAGCTACCGAGGAAACGGCTGATGATATTACGTCTCTCTGAGAAGCTACCCAGGAAACGGCTGATGATATTACGTCTCTCTGAGAAGCTACCCAGGAAACGGCTGATGATATTATTTCTCTCTGAGAAGCTACCCAGGAAACGGCTGATGATATTCTGTCTCTCTGAGAAGCTACCCAGGAAACGGCTGATGATATTACGTCTCTCTGAGAAGCTACCCAGGAAACGGCTGATGATATTATGTCTCTCTGAGAAGCTACCCAGGAAACGGCTGATGATATTACGTCTCTCTGAGAAGCTACCCAGGAAACGGCTGATGATATTATGTCTCTCTGAGAAGCTACCCAGGAAACGGCTGATGATATTCTGTCTCTCTGAGAAGCTACCCAGGAAACGGCTGATGATATTATGTCTCTCTGAGAAGCTACCCAGGAAACGGCTGATGATATTCTGTCTCTCTGAGAAGCTACCCAGGAAACGGCTGATGATATTCTGTCTCTCTGTGAAGCTACCCAGGAAACGGCTGATTATATTCTGTCTCTCTGAGAAGCTACCGAGGAAACGGCTGATGATATTATGTCTCTGTGAGAAGCTACCCAGGAAACGGCTGATGATAGTCTGTCTCTCTGAGAAGCTACCCAGGAAACGGCTGATGATATTCTGTCTCTCTGAGAAGCTACCCAGGAAATGGCTGATGATATTCTGTCTCTCTGAGAAGCTACCCAGGAAACGGCTGATGATATTATGTCTCTCTGAGAAGCTACCCAGGAAACGGCTGATGATATTCTGTCTCTCTGAGAAGCTACCCAGGAAACGGCTGATGATATTATGTCTCTCTGAGAAGCTACCCAGGAAACGGCTGATGATATTCTGTCTCTCTGAGAAGCTACCCAGGAAACGGCTGATGATATTCTGTCTCTCTGAGAAGCTACCCAGGAAACGGCTGATGATATTATGTCTCTCTGAGAAGCTACCGAGGAAACGGCTGATGATATGTCTCTCTGAGAAGCTACCCAGGAAACGGCTGATGATATTATGTCTCTCTGAGAAGCTACCCAGGAAACGGCTGATGATATTATGTCTCTCTGAGAAGCTACCGAGGAAACGGCTGATGATATGTCTCTCTGAGAAGCTACCCAGGAAACGGCTGATGATATTATGTCTCTCTGAGAAGCTACCCAGGAAACGGCTGATGATATTCTGTCTCTCTGAGAAGCTACCGAGGAAACGGCTGATGATATTCTGTCTCTCTGAGAAGCTACCCAGGAAACGGCTGAAAAAAGCCCATATTAATATATGTAGCCTTAGAAATGTAGGGGCTCCCGAGTGGTGCAGCGGTCTAAGGCACTGCATCTCAGTGCTAGAAGCGTCACTACAGACCCTGGTTCGATTCCAGGCTGTATCACAACCGGCCGTACTTGGGAGTCCCATTAGGGCGGCGCACAATTGGCCCAGCGTCGTCCAGGTTAGGGTTTTGCCCGGGGTAGGCCGTCATTGTAAATAATAATTTGTTCTTAACTGACTTGCCTAGTTAAATAAAGGATAAATAATAATAAGGTTCATGAAATTAATAACTTACGAACATCAGATAACATTCATATTTTAGCCATTTCTGAGACTCACTTAGATCATTCATTTGATGATACAGCTGTAGCAATACAAGAATATAACATCTATAGATGAGAAAGGGAATTCTAATGGGGGAGGTGTTGCTGTATATATTTAGAGCCATATCCCTGTGATGCTTAGAGAAGATCTAATGTCAAGTGTTATTGAAGTGTTGTGGTTGCAGGTTCACTTGCCACATCTAAAGCCTTTTATTTTGGGGTGTTGCTATAGGCCACCAAGTGCTAACAGTCCGTATCTAAATAATATGTGTGAAATGATTGATAGTGTATGTGATGTAAACAGACCTATCTTGGGGACCGTCCACTCAAGAGGAAGCTTTTTGCTGTAACCAGTGCCTGTAATCTGGTTCAGGTCATCCACATGTATTGATCACATTTTTACTAATACTGCAGAACTTTGTTCTAAAGCTGTATCCGTACCCATTGGATGCAGTGATCAGAATATAGTGGATATATCCAGGAAAGCCAAAGTTCCAACAGCTGGGCCTAAAATAGTGTATAAGAGATCATACAAAAGATTTTGCTGTGACTCTCATGTGGATGATGTTAAAAATATTTGTTGGTCAGATGTGATTAATGAGGAGCATCCAGACGCTGCACTTGATGAATTTATGAAATTGCTTCTTCCAATTATTGATAAACATGCACCTGTTAAGAAACTGACTGTTAGAACTGTTAAGGCTCCATGGATTGATGAGGAATTGAAAGACTGTATGGTTGAAAGAGATGGGGCAAAAGGACTGGCTAATAAGTCTGGCTGCACATCTGACTGGCTGACTTACTGCAAATTGAGACATTTTGTGACTAAACTCAACAAAAAGAAGAAGAAACTATATTATGAAGCCAAGATCAATGATATAAAAAAGTATGGGGAAAAACGAATTAGTACTTTAAATGAAATTATGGGCAGAAAGACACGTGTAACTTGTATTGAATCAGATGCCTTATTCATCACACAACCATTTGATGTTGCCAATTATTTTAATGATTACTTCATTGGCATAGTGGGCAAACTTAGGCAGGAAAACAACGAACAGTGAGCCATCGTACTCACGCATAAAAAAACTAATAATGAAAGAAAAGCATTGCAAGTTTGAATTTTGTAAAGTTAGTGTGGGAGAGGTGGGAAAATTATTGCTATTGATCAATAGTGACAAACCTCCTGGCATTGACAACTTAGATGGAAAGCTACTGAGGATGGTAGCTGACTCTATAGCCACTCCTATCTGTCATTTAAACTCAGTAAATAATGAAACGTCCTTTATTTTCAGCAAACTTAACATGTGTAAATATTTGTATGAACATATCAAGATTCAACAACTGAGACATAAACTGAACAAGTTCCATAGACATGTGACTAACAGAAATTGAATAATGTGTCCCTGAACAAAGGGAGGTGAGTCAAAATCAAAAGTAACAGTCAGTATCTGGTTTGGCCACCAACTGCATTAAGTACTGCAGTGCATCTCCTCCTCATGGACTGCACCAGATTTGCCAGTTCTTGCTGTGAGATGTTACCCCACTCTTCCACCAAGGCACCTGCAAGTTCCCGGACATTTCTGGGGGGAATGGCCCTAGCCCTCACCCTCCGATCCAACATGTCCCAGACGTGCTCAATGGGATTGAGATCCGGGCTCTTCGCTGGCCATGGCAGAACACTGGCATTCCTGTCTTGCAGGAAATCACGCACAGAACGAGCAGTATGGCTGGTGGCATTGTCATGCTGGACGGTCATGTCAGGATGAGCCTGCAGGAAGGGTACCACATGAGGGAGGAGGATATCTTCCCTGTAACGCACAGCGTTGAGATTGCCTGCAATGACATCAAGCTCAGTCTGATGATGCATTGACACAACGCCCCAGACCATGACGGACCCT
Organism: Salvelinus namaycush; assembly: GCF_016432855.1. NCBI lineage: Eukaryota > Metazoa > Chordata > Actinopteri > Salmoniformes > Salmonidae > Salvelinus > Salvelinus namaycush. The sequence continues at coordinate 38,289,905 of NC_052324.1, read as the reverse complement.
CCACCTCCAAATCGATCCCGCTCCAGAGTACAGGCCTCGGTGTAACGCTCATTCCTTCGACGATAAACGCGAATCCGACCATCACCCCTGGTGAGACAAAACCGTGACTCGTCAGTGAAGAGCACTTTTTGCCAGTCCTGTCTGGTCCAGCGACGGTGGGTTTGTGTCCATAGGCGACGTTGTTGCCAGTGATGTCTGGTGAGGAGTTGCCTTACAGCAGGCCTACAAGCCCTCAGTCCAGCTTCTCTCAGCCTATTGCAGACAGTCTGAGCACTGATGGAGGGATTGTGTGTTCCTGGTGTAACTCGTGCAGTTGTTGTTGCCATCCTGTACCTGTCCTGAAGGGTGTGATGTTCGGATGTACCGATCCTGTGCAAGTGTTGTTACACGTGGTCTGCCACTGCGAGGATGATCAGCTGTCCGTCCTGTCTCCCTGTAGCGCTGTCTTAGGCGTCTCACAGTACAGACATTGCAATTTATTTCCCTGGCCACATCTGCAGTCCTCATGCCTCCTTGCAGCATGCCTAAGGCACATTCACGCAGATGAGCAGGGACCCTGGGAATCGATCTTTTGGTGTTTTTCAGAGTCAGTAGAAAGGCCTCTTTACTGTCCTACGTTTTCATAACTGTGACCTTAATTGCCTACCGTCTGTAAGCTGTTAGTGTCTTAACAACCATCCACAGGTGTGCGTTCATTAATTGTTTATGGTTCATTGAGCAAGCATGGGAAACAGTGTTTAAACCCTTTCCAATGAAGATCTGTGAAGTTATTTGGAATTTTACGAATTATCTTTGAAAGACAGGGTCTTGAAAAAGGGATGTTTCTTTTTTGCTGAGTTTATTTAATCTGAGCCTAGAGGAATGTCTTTGTCCTCAGGCCTGGAAGGAAGCCAAAGTAATTTGTGTTTTGACCAAATACAACGCAACTTCTCTGTAAACAAATTAACAACAGACTCTCAGCATGCTTATAGAGAAAGGCACTCAACATGTACCCTATTGACACAAATGACTGATGATTGGTGGAAAGAAATGAATAATAAATAGATTGTGGGAGCACTTCCTAGTTTAGATTTCAGTGCAGCCTTTCATATTATTGACCATAATCTGTTGTTAAGAAAACATATGTGTTATGGCTTTTCAACCTCTGCCATTAGGTGGATTCAGAGCTACCTATCTAATAGAACTCAGAGGGTTTTCTTTAATGGAAGCTTCTCTAAATGTCAAACATGTGAAGGGCAGTGTACCGCAAGGCAAATCTCTAGGCCCTCTACTCTTTTCTATGTTTACCATTGACCTGCCACTGGCATTAAACAAAGCATGTGTGTCCATGTATGTAGGCATCAACAACCACAGCTAATGAAGTCACTGAAACCCTTAACAAAGAGTTGCAGTCTGTTTTGGAATGCGTGGCCAGTAATAAATTGGTCCTGAATATCTCTAAAACTAAGAGCATTGTATTTAGTACAAATCATTCCCTAAGTTCTAGACCTCAGCTGAATCTGGTAATGAATGGTGTGGCTGTTGAACAAGTTGAAGAGACTAAATTACTTGGTATTACCTTAGATTGTAAACTGCCATGGTCAAAACACATGTTTATATAAGGTCCCACAGTTGACAGTGCATGTCAGAAACAAAAACCAAGCCATAAGGTTAAAGGAATTGTCTGTAGAGCTCCGAGACAGGATTGTGTCGAGGCACAGATCTGGGGAAGGGTACCAAAACATGTCTGTAGTATTGAAGGTCCCCAAGAACACAGTGGCCTCCATCATTCTTAAATGGAAGGAGTTTGGAACCACCAAGACTCTTCCTAGAGCTGGCCGCCCGGCCAAACTGAGCAATCGGGGGAGAAAGGCCTTGGACAGGGAGGTGACAAAGAAACCGATGGTCACTCTGACAGAGCTCCAGAGTTTCTCTGTGGAGATGGGAGCATCTCCCAGAAGGACAACCATCTCTGCAGCAATCCACCAATCAGGCCTTTATGGTAGAGTGGTCAAACAGAAGCCACTCCTCAGTAAAAGGCACATGACAGCCCACTTGCAGTTTGCCAAAAGGCACCTAAAGATTTCAGACCATGAGAAACAAGATTATCTGGTCTGATGAAACCAAGATTGAACTATTTGGCTTGAATGCCAAGCGTCACGTCTGGAGGAAACCAGGCACCATTCCTACGGTGAAGCATGGTGGAGGCAGCATCATGCTGTGGGGATGTTTTTCAGAGGCAGGGACTGGGAGACTAGTCAGGATCGAGAGAAAGATTAACGGAGCAAAGTACTGAGAGATCCTTGATGAAAACCTGCTCTAGAGTGGTCAGAACCTCAGCCTTCCAACAGGACAACGACTCTAAGCACACAGCCAAGACAACACAGGAGTGGCTTCGGGACAAGTCTCTGAATGTCCTTGAGTGGCCCAGCCAGAGGCTCTAGTTTTGTCTTATCTTGATTATTGTCCAGTCGTGTGGTCGAGTCCTCCAAGGAAAGATCTAGTTAAACTACAGCTGGCCCAGAACAGAGCGGCACATCTTGTTCTTCATTGTAATCAGAGATCTTATATAAATACTATGCATACCAATCTCTCTTGGCTAAGAGTTGAGGAGAGACTGACTGCAATCACTAATTTTTATAAGAAACATTGATGTGTTGAAAATTCCAAATTGTTTGCATAGTCAACTTACACACAGCTCTGACACACACACTTACCCCACCAGACATGCCACCAGGGGTCTTTCACAGTCCCCAAATCCAGAACAAATTTAAGAAAGCGTTCAATATTATTATATAGAGCCATTATTGCATGGAACTCCCTTTCATCGCATATTGCTCAAATGAACGGCAAACTTGGTTTAAAAAACAGATAAAGCAACGCCTCAAGGCCTCTCCCTTATTTGACCTAGATAGTTTGTGTGTATGTATTGATATGTAGGCTACGTGTGCCTTTTTTAAATTGATGTAGTTCTGTCCTCGAGCTGTTCTTGTCATTTAATGTTCTGTGTTATGTCATGTTTCATGTTTTGTGTGGACCCCAGGAAGAGTAGCTGCTGCTTTCGCAACAGCTAATGGGGATCCTAATAAAATACCAAAGACCAAATCTGTGTAGATGAAGGGGAGGAGGCAGGTTAAAGAAGGATGTTTAAGCCTTGAGACAATTGAGACATGGATTGTGAATGTGTGCCATTCAGAGGGTGAATGGGCAAAACAAAAGTTTTAAGTGTCTTTGAACGGGGTATTGTAGTAGGTGTCCAGGCGCACCAGTTTGTGTCAAGAACTGCTGGGTTTTTCACGCTCAACAGTTTCCCGTGTTTATGAAGAATGGTCCACCACCCAGAGGACATCCAACCAACTTGACACAACTGCGGGAAGCATTGGAGTCAACATGATCCAGCATCCCTGTGGAACGCTTTCACCACCTTGTAGAGTCCATGTCCTGATGAATTGAGGCTGTTCTGAGGGCAAAAGGGGGGTGCAACTCAATATGAGGAAGGTGTTCTTAATGTTTGGTTTATAAACAGGATAATTATTTAATTAATTATAATTCTTCTTGCAAAGCATGTAGATGCTTTAAACTATTATAGTAATCTGTGCATGAAACCGTGCTCACTACTGTTTCCCCCAATTCCACAGAAATCACATTCAACAAATGTGTATTACTACATTGTGCAATAATTAATTTCACTTGGTCTGGACAGTTGTCCTGAAGACTTAAACTTAGCTAACAAGATTCAGTTCAACTCTTTTCTGCACAAACCATTTCCATTAATGCAGATGGAGAGAAAATAAACATATGTCTGGGAAAAGTCACTCAGTCTGAAACTAAGTACAGACACACACGCATGCACATTCACACACACGGAACAGTACAGTGGAAAACTTGCAAAACACAGAAGCCTGCCCTAGACCAGCCCTGGACCAATCAGAGTAATCTGATATATACAGTAGTTCCTGTGAGCCCTTTATTCTGTCTTCTAACCACTATGTCATCATGTCATCATGCCTCCACCTGTAGAGTCTCACAGTCTGTCTCCCTGTCAGTCTCCCTGTCTGTCTGTCTGACTGTCTGACTCCCTGTCAGTCTCCCTGTCTGTCTGTCTCCCTGTCGTTCTGTCTCCCTGTCGTTCTGTCTGTCTGACTGTCCTGAGGAATAAAAGTGAGATGTGATTGTTGGCATGGCATGTTGGCATACCCACAAACCCTTGCTAAAGATCCAATGCAAGGGTACATATACAGTGCCTTCGGTAAGTCTTTTTCCACATTTTGTTACCTTACAGCCTTATTCTAAAATTGATTAAATAGTTATTATTATCCCCTCATCAATCTACACACAATATAATATAATGACATCACAATACCCTATAATGACATCACAATACCCTATAATGACAAAGCAAAAACAGGTTTTTAGACATTTTTAAAAATTACTTAAATAACACATTTACATTAGTATTCAGACCCTTTACTCAGTACTTTGTCGAAGCACCTTTGACAGCGATTACAGCCTTGAGTCTTCTTGAGTATGATGCTACAAGCTTGGCACACCTGTATTTGGGGAGTTTCTCCCATTCTTCTCTGCAGATCCTCTCAAGCTCTGTCAGGTTGGATGGGGAGCGTTGCTGCACAGTTATTTTCAGTTCTCTCCAGAGATGTTCGATCAGGTTCAAGTCCGGGCTCTGCCTGGGCCACTCAAGGACATTCAGAAACTTGCCATGAAGCCACTCCTGAGAAGTCTGGGCTATGTGCTTAGGGTCGCTGTCCAGTTGAAAGGTGAACATTCGACCCAGTCTAAGCTCTGGAGCAGGTTTTCATCAAGGATCTCTCTGTACTTTGCTCCGTTCATCTTTCCCTCGATTCTGACTAGTCTCCCAGTCCCTGCCTCTGACAAACATCCCCACCACCATGCTTCACCGTAGGGATGTTGCCAAGTTTCCTCCAGATGTGACGCTTGGCATTCAGGCCAAATAGTTCAATCTTGGTTTCATCAGACCAGATAATCTTGTTTCTCATGGTCTGAGAGACTTTAGGTGCCTTTTGGCAAACTCCAAGCGGAATGTCATGTGCCTTTTACTGAGGAGTGGCTTCCGCCTGGCCACTCTACCATAAAGGCCTGATTGGTGGAATGCTGCTGAGATGGTTGTCCTTCTGGAAGGTTCTCCCATCTCCACAGAGGAACTCTAGAGCTCTGTCAGAGTGACCATCGGGTTATTGGTCACTTCCCTCCCCCGATAGCTCAGTTTGGCGGGGCAGCCAGCTCTAAGAAAAGTCTTGGTGGTTCCAAACTTCTTCCATTTAAGGATGATGGAGGCCACTGTGTTCTTGGGGACCTTCAATGCTGCAGAACATTTCTGCTACCCTTCCAGATCTTTGCCTGGACACAATCCTGTCTCAGAGCTCTACAGACAATTCCTTTGACCTCATGGTTTGGTTTTTGCTCTGACATGCACTGTCAACTGTGGGACCTTATATAGACAGGTGTGTGCCTTTCCAAATCATGTCCAATCAATTGAATTTCCCACAGGTGGACTTCGATCAAGTTGTAGAAACATCTCAAGGATGATCAATGGAAACAGGATGCACCTGAGCTCAATTTCAAGTCTCATAGCAAAGGGTCTGAATACTTACAGTACCAGTCCAAAGTTTGGACACACCCACTCATTCAAGGGTTTTTCTTAATTTTTACTATTTTCTACATTGTAGAATAATAGTGAAGTCATCAAAACTATGAAATAACACATATGGAATCATGTAGTAACCAAAAAAGTGTTATTATATTTTAGATTCTTCAAAGTAGCCACCCTTTGCCCTGATGACAGCTTTGCACACTCTTGGCATTCTCTCAACCAGCTTCACCTGGAATGCTTTTCCAGCAGTATTGAAGGAGTTCCCACATATGCTGAGCACTTGCTGGCTGCTTTTCCTTCACTCTGCGGTCCAACTCATCCCAAACCATCTCAAGTGGGTTGAGGTTGGGTGATTGTGGAGACCAGGTCATCTGATGCAGCACTCCGTCACTCTCCTTCTTGGTCAAATAGCTCTTACACAGCCTGGAGGTGTGTTGGGTCATTGTCCTGTTGAAAAACAAATGATTGTCCCACTAAGCACAAACCAGATGGGATGGCATATCGCTGCAGAATGCTGTGGTAGCCATGTTGGTTAAGTGTGCCTTGAATTCTAAATACATCACTGACAGTGTCACTAGCAAAGCACCCCCACACCATCACACCTCCTCCTCCATGCTTCACGGTGGGAACTACACATGCGGAGATCATCTGTTTACCTACTCTGCGTCTCACAAGACACGACGGTTGGAACCAAACTTCTCAAAAGGACAGATTTCCACCGGTTTAATGTCCATTGCTCGTGTTTCTTGGCCCAAGCAAGTCCCTTCTTCTTATTGGTGGTTTCTTTGCAGCAATACGACCATGAAGTCCTGATTCACGCAGTCTCCTCTGAACAGTTGATGTTGGGATGTGTCTGTTACTTATATTTGTCTGCATTTATCTGTAATTTCTGAGGCTGGTAACTCTAATGAACTTATCCTCTGCAACAGAGGTAACTCTGGGTCTTCCTTTCCTTTGGCGGTCCTCATGAGTGGGTTGAGGTTGGGTGATTGTGGAGGCCAGTTTCATCATAGCACTTGATGGTTTTTGCGACTGCACTTGAAAAAACTTTCAAAGTTCTTGAAATTGTCAGAATTGACTGACCTTCATGTCTTAAAGTAATGATGGACTATCGTTTCTCGTTGCTTATTGGAGCTCTTCTTGCCATAAGACTTGGTCTTTTATTAAATAGGGCTATCTTCTGTATACCACCCCTACCTAAAAAAAACACAACTGATTGGCTCAAACGCATTAAGAAGGAAATAAATTCCACAAATGAACTTTTAAAAAGGCACAACTGTTAATTGAAATGCATTCCAGGTGACTACCTCATAAAGCTGGTTGAGAGAATGCCAAGACTGTGCAAAGCTGTCATCTAGGCAAAAGGTTGCTACTTTGAAGAATCTTAAATATAACACATATTTTGATTTGTTTAACACTTTTTGGTTACTACCTGATTTCATGTGTTATTTCATAGTATTGATGTCTTCATTATTATTCTACAATGTAGAAAGTAGTAAAAATAAATAAAAACCCTGGAATGAGTAGGTGTGTCCAAATTTTTGACCTGGTACTGTATGTAAATAAGGTATTTCTGTTTTTTGGAAAACTACTTTTACATCAATGTTCTCTCTCTCTTTCCTTCTCTCCATCATTCTCTTTATCCCAACTCTCTCTCTCTCGCTCTCTCCCATATAAAAGGGTTTCCACCACTGTTGTGCCTGAGCATCCACTGATCCATTGGGTCCTGGAGACCAGATATCGTCATTGCCTGATGCCTGGCTCCGCTGCCACGGGGCATAACTACCCACAGGCTCTCCGTCATGTTGCTGTGAAGCCCAGCCAGTTAGAGCTCAGTAAACAGAGCTGCCTCAGGGGGCATCTGCAAGACATTTGAGCATTCAGTAATAAATAGCAGTGCAATGATGCTCTTTACCCTCAGCACATCTCAGAGCTAGTCACTGAAATCGTGTACTGACTGTCTCTTTTTCCATCCGGCAGAGTTGAACTGTCTTTATTGGCCTGACAGAACACACTCACAGCCAATACAATGTTGCCGTAGACGCAGCAATAAAACAACTCAAATCATTCATTTGGGATTTTAACGGATAGTAAACAAAACAGCAATTGAGGATACACAGTCATGGAATGTGTGAAATCTTTGTTTATCAAAGATGATTCATTATTCTCGGCTCACGCTGCAGACATCCCTCCCAGCTGCCAGCTATCTGAGTGTCTCTGTCTCCTACTCCTCTCAAAGCCTACAGAAAATCTTGTCACAGGTTGAAATTTCACTGGATATTTGTGGTTGTCAGATTATTTCTCTCAATTTCTTAATTAAAGACTGTGGATTTTAAATGACTATTTTGATGGATATTGTGACTGCTTTCTATAGGCCAACTGGATGAATAGATGTAATACAAATTCTGTGTCTGTCTCACCCCCTACACATCTCTCTCTCTCTCATACACATTAATCTGTCTCACCCCCTACACATCTCTCTCTCTCTCATACACATTAATCTGTCTCACCCCCTACACATCTCTCTCATACACATTAATCTGTCTCACCCCCTACACATCTCTCTCTCTCATACACATTCATCTGTCTCACCCCCTACACATCTCTCTCTCTCATACACATTAATCTGTCTCACCCCCTACACATCTCTCTCTCCTACATACACACATTAATCTGTCTCACCCCCTACACATCTCTCTCTCCTACATACACACATTAATCTGTCTCATCCCCTACACATCTCTCTCTCTCTCTCTCTCTCTCATACACATTAATCTGTCTCTTCCCATCTCTCTCTCTCTCCTACATACACATTAATCTGTCTCCCCATCTCTCTCTCTCTCCTACATACACACATTAATCTGTCTCTTCCCATCTCTCTCTCTCTCCTACATACACATTAATCTGTCTCTTCCCAACTCTCTCTCTCTCCTACATACACACATTAATCTGTCTCTTCCCATCTCTCTCTCTCTCCTACATACACATTAATCTGTCTCTTCCCAACTCTCTCTCTCTCCTACATACACACATTAATCTGTATCTTCCCATCTCTCTCGCTCTCCTACATACACACATTAATCTGTCTCTTCCCATCTCTCTCTCTCTCCTACATACACATTAATCTGTCTCTTCCCATCTCTCTCTCTCTCTCCTACATACACACATTAATCTGTCTCTTCCCATCTCTCTCTCTCTCTCCTACATACACACATTAATCTGTCTCTTCCCAACTCTCTCTCTCTCCTACATACACATTAATCTGTCTCTTCCCATCTCTCTCTCTCTCTCTCCTACATACACACATTAATCTGTCTTTTCCCATCTCTCTCTCTCTCCTACATACACACATTAATCTGTCTCTTCCCATCTCTTTCTCTCTCTCTCTCCTACACACACATTAATCTGTCTCTTCCCATATCGCTCTCGCTCAATTCAAAGGGCTTTATTGGCATGGGAAACATATGCCAAAGCAAGTGAAATATATAATAAGAGAAATAAACAATATCTCTTTCCCTCTCCATCTCCATCCCTCTCTTTTGCCTCCAGCTGTGTGTGTGGAACTTATCTCTAGTCAGAAGTCAGGCTGAGGATCATAGTGGAACTTATCTCTAGTCAGAAGTCAGGCTGAGGATCAGAGTGGAACTTATCTCTAGTCAGAAGTCAGGCTGAGGATCAGAGTGGAACTTATCTCTAGTCAGAAGTCAGGCTGAGGATCAGAGAGGAACTTATCTCTAGTCAGAAGTCAGGCTGAGGATCAGAGTGGAACTTATCTCTAGTCAGAAGTCAGGCTGAGGATCAGAGAGGAACTTATCTCTAGTCAGAAGTCAGGCTGAGGATCATAGTGGAACTTATCTCTAGTCAGAAGTCAGGCTGAGGATCAGAGAGGAACTTATCTCTAGGCAGAAGTCAGGCTGAGGATCAGAGAGGAACTTATCTCTAGTCAGAAGTCAGGCTGAGGATCAGAGTGGAACTTATCTCTAGTCAGAAGTCAGGCTGAGGATCAGAGAGGAACTTATCTCTAGTCAGAAGTCAGGCTGAGGATCAGAGTGGAACTTATCTCTAGTCAGAAGTCAGGCTGAGGATCATAGTGGAACTTATCTCTAGTCAGAAGTCAGGCTGAGGATCAGAGTGGAACTTATCTCTAGTCAGAAGTCAGGCTGAGGATCAGAGTGGAACTTATCTCTAGTCAGAAGTCAGGCTGAGGATCAGAGAGGAACTTATCTCTAGTCAGAAGTCAGGCTGAGGATCAGAGTGGAACTTATCTCTAGTCAGAAGTCAGGCTGAGGATCAGAGAGGAACTTATCTCTAGTCAGAAGTCAGGCTGAGGATCATAGTGGAACTTATCTCTAGTCAGAAGTCAGGCTGAGGATCAGAGAGGAACTTATCTCTAGGCAGAAGTCAGGCTGAGGATCAGAGAGGAACTTATCTCTAGTCAGAAGTCAGGCTGAGGATCAGAGTGGAACTTATCTCTAGTCAGAAGTCAGGCTGAGGATCAGAGTGGAACTTATCTCTAGTCAGAAGTCAGGCTGAGGATCAGAGTGGAACTTATCTCTAGTCAGAAGTCAGGCTGAGGATCAGAGTGGAACGTATCTCTAGTCAGAAGTCAGGCTGAGGATCAGAGTGGAACTTATCTCTAGTCAGAAGTCAGGCTGAGGATCATAGTGGAACTTATCTCTAGTCAGAAGTCAGGCTGAGGATCAGAGTGGAACTTATCTCTAGTCAGAAGTCAGGCTGAGGATCAGAGTGGAACTTATCTCTAGTCAGAAGTCAGGCTGAGGATCAGAGAGGAACTTATCTCTAGTCAGAAGTCAGGCTGAGGATCAGAGTGGAACTTATCTCTAGTCAGAAGTCAGGCTGAGGATCAGAGAGGAACTTATCTCTAGTCAGAAGTCAGGCTGAGGATCAGAGAGGAAGAGCATACAGCTGGTCTGCAGATCCCCTGCCTACTCCACCCACACACACACACACACACACACACACTAATAGATCGATAGTATGAGCGACTTCTTCAAGAAAGCCAAAGAAACTAAAACTATTGCAGCCAGCCCAACGTACATGAGAGAGAGTTTTGTTAAAGTTTCCACTGCTCTGCTGGGACTGTACTCTATGTCCACTGAGGGAAGAGGTCAGGTCAGCCAATAATGATAAAAGCACCAAAGCCTCAGAGAGAGAAAGAAAGAGAGAGAACTCCTGGCTCTAATAGAAACAGGGGTACACTTTTCCACTCACTGAAAGAAGTGTGTGGTTTGGGGGATTTGGCCCCTTCATCTCAACAACACCTCAGCTTTACGTAGAGACTGGGTGTCTCTGGGGCCCTACACCATGTTTACATTATGAGAGGGAGATAGAGAGGAGACCAAGCTGACATTGAGAGAGGAGACAGAGAGGAGACAGAGAGGAGACCAAGCTGACATTGAGAGAGGAGACAGAGAGGAGACAGAGAGGAGACCAAGCTGACATTGAGAGAGGAGACAGAGAGGAGACAGAGAGGAGACCAAGCTGACATTGAGAGAGGAGACAGAGAGGAGGCAGAGAGGAGACAGAGAGGAGACCAAGCTGACATTGGGAGAGGAGACAGAGAGGAGACCAAGCTGACATTGAGAGAGGAGACAGAGAGGAGACAGAGAGGAGACCAAGCTGACATTGAGAGAGGAGACAGAGAGGAGGCAGAGAGGAGACAGAGAGGAGACCAGGAGGAGACAGAGAGGAGACAGAGAGGAGACCAAGCTGACATTGAGAGAGGAGACAGAGAGGAGGCAGAGAGGAGACAGAGAGGAGACCAAGCTGACATTGAGAGAGGAGACCAAGCTGACATTGAGAGAGGAGACAGAGAGGAGGCAGAGAGGAGACAGAGAGGAGACAGAGAGGAGACAGAGAGGAGGCAGAGAGGAGACAGAGAGGAGACAGAGAGGAGGAGGAGAGGAGACAGAGAGGAGACAGAGAGGAGACAGGACCATATGGTATCAGTACCGAGACAATACTTCTTTATACATCAAACAGGAGGTATGGATGGACGGAGGAACAAGTGGTTTTCCTGTTCTCCACTAGAAGGACGTGGAATGTTAATTTCCGGTCTGGTTTGGTCTAGTGGAAACACTCTGTGTCCCAAATGACACCATATTATCTATATAGAGCTGCCACTGTGAGGATCCCAAACTTTATTATCTATATAGAGCTGCAACTGTGAGGATCCCAAACTCTATTATCTATATAGAGCTGCCACTGTGAGGATCCCAAACTCTATTATCTATATAGAGCTGCCACTGTGAGGATCCCAAACTTTATTATCTATATAGAGCTGCCACTGTGAGGATCCCAAACTCTATTCTCTATATAGAGCTGCCACTGTGAGGATCCCAAACTTTATTATCTATATAGAGCTGCCACTGTGAGGATCCCAAACTTTATTATCTATATAGAGCTGCCACTGTGAGGATCCCAAACTCTATTATCTATATAGAGCTGCCACTGTGAGGATCCCAAACTTTATTATCTATATAGAGCTTCCACTGTGAGGATCCCAAACTCTATTATCTATATAGAGCTGCCACTGTGAGGATCCCAAACTTTATTATCTATATAGAGCTTCCACTGTGAGGATCCCAAACTTTATTATCTATATAGAGCTGCCACTGTGAGGATCCCAAACTTTATTATCTATATAGAGCTGCCACTGTGAGGATCCCAAACTCTATTATCTATATAGAGCTGCAACTGTGAGGATCCCAAACTCTATTATCTATATAGAGCTTCCACTGTGAGGATCCCAAACTCTATTATCTATATAGAGCTGCAACTGTGAGGATCCCAAACTTTATTATCTATATAGAGCTGCAACTGTGAGGATCCCAAACTCTATTATCTATATAGAGCTGCCACTGTGAGGATCCCAAACTTTATTATCTATATAGAGCTGCAACTGTGAGGATCCCAAACTTTATTATCTATATAGAGCTGCAACTGTGAGGATCCCAAACTCTATTATCTATATAGAGCTGCCACTGTGAGGATCCCAAACTTTATTATCTATATAGAGCTGCAACTGTGAGGATCCCAAACTCTATTATCTATATAGAGCTGCAACTGTGAGGATCCCAAACTCTATTATCTATATAGAGCTGCCACTGTGAGGATCCCAAACTTTATTATCTATATAGAGCTGCAACTGTGAGGATCCCAAACTCTATTATCTATATAGAGCTGCCACTGTGAGGATCCCAAACTCTATTATCTATATAGAGCTGCAACTGTGAGGATCCCAAACTTTATTATCTATATAGAGCTGCAACTGTGAGGATCCCAAACTCTATTATCTATATAGAGCTGCAACTGTGAGGATCCCAAACTCTATTATCTATATAGAGCTGCCACTGTGAGGATCCCAAACTTTATTATCTATATAGAGCTTCCACTGTGAGGATCCCAAACTTTATTATCTATATAGAGCTGCAACTGTGAGGATCCCAAACTTTATTATCTATATAGAGCTGCAACTGTGAGGATCCCAAACTTTATTATCTATATAGAGCTGCAACTGTGAGGATCCCAAACTCTGTTATCTATATAGAGCTGCCACTGTGAGGATCCCAAACTCTATTATCTATATAGAGCTGCCACTGTGAGGATCCCAAACTCTATTATCTATAGAGAGCTGCAACTATGAGGATCCCAAACTCTATTATCTATATAGAGCTGCAACTATGAGGATCCCAAACTTTATTATCTATATAGAGCTGCCACTGTGAGGATCCCAAACTCTATTATCTATATAGAGCTGCAACTATGAGGATCCCAAACTCTATTATCTATATAGAGCTGCCACTGTGAGGATCCCAAACTCTATTATCTATATAGAGCTGCCACTGTGAGGATCCCAAACTCTATTATCTATATAGAGCTGCAACTGTGAGGATCCCAAACTTTATTATCTATATAGAGCTGCCACTATGAGGATCCCAAACTCTATTATCTATATAGAGCTGCAACTGTGAGGATCCCAAACTCTATTATCTATATAGAGCTGCCACTGTGAGGATCCCAAACTCTATTATCTATATAGAGCTGCCACTGTGAGGATCCCAAACTCTATTATCTATATAGAGCTGCAACTGTGAGGATCCCAAACTCTATTATCTATATAGAGCTGCAACTGTGAGGATCCCAAACTTTATTATCTATATAGAGCTGCCACTATGAGGATCCCAAACTCTATTATCTATATAGAGCTGCCACTGTGAGGATCCCAAACTCTATTATCTATATAGAGCTGCCACTGTGAGGATCCCAAACTCTATTATCTATATAGAGCTGCAACTGTGAGGATCCCAAACTCTATTATCTATATAGAGCTGCAACTGTGAGGATCCCAAACTCTATTATCTATATAGAGCTGCCACTGTGAGGATCCCAAACTTTATTATCTATATAGAGCTGCAACTGTGAGGATCCCAAACTCTATTATCTATATAGAGCTGCCACTGTGAGGATCCCAAACTCTATTATCTATATAGAGCTGCAACTGTGAGGATCCCAAACTTTATTATCTATATAGAGCTGCAACTGTGAGGATCCCAAACTCTATTATCTATATAGAGCTGCAACTGTGAGGATCCCAAACTCTATTATCTATATAGAGCTGCCACTGTGAGGATCCCAAACTTTATTATCTATATAGAGCTTCCACTGTGAGGATCCCAAACTTTATTATCTATATAGAGCTGCAACTGTGAGGATCCCAAACTTTATTATCTATATAGAGCTGCAACTGTGAGGATCCCAAACTTTATTATCTATATAGAGCTGCCACTGTGAGGATCCCAAACTTTATTATCTATATAGAGCTGCCACTGTGAGGATCCCAAACTCTGTTCCCTTCCTTACAATAAAAAGCAGATGTTTTAACAGATGAGACTCCACAGACGGACAGCAGGACAAAGGCAACGGTGGTGAGATAGTGTTTATTTCTGTTTCCTGGGGATTCTTGTAAGATAAGAAGAGGACCTATCTCAAGGTGGATTACATGTACACAAACAGTCACTCCTCTGCTCTCTGCATGACACACTAAGTCCAGATCACTTTAACCCAGGGGCAGGACGGAGCCTTCCCAAATAGGAACCTCACCCTACATACATACGCACACGTGTGTGCAGGCAGCCACACACACAACCATCACTTACAATACTCCACACACACTGGTGGTACAGAACGTTGTGTGTGTGTGTGTGTGTGTGTGTGTGTGTGTGTGTGTGTGTGTGTGTGTGTGTGTGTGTGTGTGTGTGTGTGTGTGTGTGTGTGTGTGTGTGTGTGTGTGTGTGTGTGTGTGTGTGTGTGTGTGTGTGTTGGATTCGTAATAGCGGTATATCAGCTGCTCAGACTCCTGCTTACCCTGTTATAACAACCTGGCTCAGTTTCACCAGTAAAAGAGTGCTGCTTCACAAAGTTCCATTACCTCATCCCAGACATCCATTACCTCTAACTGGGACAGTACTGGGTACGACAGACAGACACATTACCTCTAACTGGGACAGTACTGGGTACTACAGACAGACACATTACCTCTCTCTAACTGGGACTACTGGGTACTACAGACAGACACATTACCTCTAACTGGGACAGTACTGGGTACTACAGACAGACACATTACCTCTAACTGGGACAGTACTGGGCACTACAGACAGACACATTACCTCTAACTGGGACAGTACTGGGTACTACAGACAGACACATTACCTCTCTCTAACTGGGACAGTACTGGGTACTACAGACAGACACATTACCTCTAACTGGGACAGTACTGGGTACTACAGACAGACACATTACCTCTAACTGGGACAGTACTGGGCACTACAGACAGACACATTACCTCTAACTGGGACAGTACTGGGTACGACAGACAGACACATTACCTCTAACTGGGACAGTACTGGGTACTACAGACAGACACATTACCTCTAACTGGGACAGTACTGGGTACTACAGACAGACACATTACCTCTAACTGGGACAGTACTGGGCACTACAGACAGACACATTACCTCTAACTGGGACAGTACTGGGTACGACAGACAGACACATTACCTCTAACTGGGACAGTACTGGGCACTACAGACAGACAGACAGACAGACAGACAGACAGACAGACAGACAGACAGACAGACAGACAGACAGACAGACAGACAGACAGACAGACAGACAGATTACCTCTCTCTAACTGGGACAGTACTGGGTACTACAGACAGACACATTACCTCTAACTGGGACAGTACTGGGTACTACAGACAGACACATTACCTCTAACTGGGACAGTACTGGGCACTACAGACAGACACATTACCTCTAACTGGGACAGTACTGGGTACGACAGACAGACACATTACCTCTAACTGGGACAGTACTGGGCACTACAGACAGACACATTACCTCTAACTGGGACAGTACTGGGTACTGGGTACGACAGACAGACAGACAGACAGACAGACAGACAGACAGACAGACAGACAGACAGACAGACAGACAGACAGACAGACAGACAGACAGACAGACAGACAGACAGACAGACACATTACCTCTCTCTAACTGGGACAGTACTGGGTACCTCAGGCAGTGGTGGTAACTACGACAACACATACTGTACAACAACAGTTAGATGTACAGAGTGACACATGGATATGTACACAGAGACAAAGAGACAGACAGACAGATACACAGGCGGACAGACAGGCAGGCAGGCAGACTGAAAGACAGACAGATGGACAGACAAATAGACAAACAGACAGACGGACGGACGGACAGAGACAGACACCAAGGACACCGATTCATCACTTCTTACATCACTTCTTACATAGACAAACTGACAGACATTGAAGTGTAAATGAAAAAAGGGCCACAGATGTTTCAGATGCTCACATACAGTACAGGAACAAGGCAGAAGTGAGTGTAAACTACACAAACTATGGAGGACAAATCAAACATAGCCCCACGGCCATGGCATAACATTTTCCTGGGTAAATACCAACGTCTCTCTCTGTGAGCAACCTGCCCAGAAAATATGTTCCGTTTCCAGAAACCAAAAAAGCCTTGTAGAAGACCTACAGTATCACTGTCTGTTAGTGAATGAACAATATACTGTACACTTACAGTCTAGACTAGAACAGAACTCAAATAACAACATGGGGTAATAAAGGTTGTTTAAATGCTTAAATTGCAAAAGTGAACTGGACAAATGTTTTCCAAATAAGTGACAAATAGCCTAGTTATCAAATCAAATCAAAATGTTATTGGTCACATATACATATTTAGCAGATGTTATTGTGGGTGTAGCAAAAAGCTTGTGTTCCTAGCTCCAGCAGTACAGTAGAATCTAACAATTGACAACAATACACACAACCTAAAAGTAAAAGAATGGAATTAAGAAATATATAAATATTAGAAAGAGCAATGTTGGAGTGGCATTGACTAAAATACAGTAGAATTGTCACGAATCCCGCTTCCTGAGTCTGGGTTTGCCTGTGTGTCTGTCCTGGAGTGTGTTTCAGGTGTCCTGGAACGCACCCTGTCTGGTTGCCGGGCGAATTAGCTCATTGGGAGATTGATTTCACCCGCACCTGTTTCCCGTCAGTAATCTGCACACCTGTCCTGATCATCATCTCTACCCTTCAAAAGCTCTGACCTGACTTCCATTCCCTGCCGGATCGTTAGCCATGAACATTACTCACCTGGATCATTCACTCCATTCCCGCCTGGTTGACAGAGGATTCTGCTACTACATTGGATTCACCTATTTCCTCTCATCTACTCACCACCGCTGCCCGCTACGCCATCTGGATATATCTACCTTTTCACATTTCACTGTAAATAAATACTCACCTTCTTCCTACGCTCCTTGTCCTGGTCTGCTTCTGGGTTCGATCTTGAAAGATCGTGACAGAACGATCCGGCCAGTAATGAACCCAGCGGACCTGGACTCCGTTTGCCATGCCATTACCCTGCAGGAGAAGAAATTGGGACAACACAATACGGCGCTACAGGAGATAGCGAGTTCGATCCAGAATTTATCTGCTAGCTTGACACAAGTCCAGGATCAGCTCAGTTTGCAGGTGATTCATTCACCACCGGTTTCACCCATCTCACCTGCCGTGTCTGAAGCGGTTCCATTTCGTGAACCCAAGGTACCGACGCCTGATAAATATGAAGGGGATTTGGGAAAATGCCGTTCGTTTCTTATGCAGTGTGGGTTAGTGTTTGATCTACAGCCCCATTCTTACGCCACTGACAAGGCTAGGATAGCCTTGGTTATTGAACTGTTGCGTGGAAGAGCTCTGGAATGGGCTTCAGCCGTTTGGGAACGACAGGGAACCTGCACGGCTTCATATCAGGAGTTCACGGGAGAGATGAGGAAGCTTTTTGATCATCCAGTCCGAGGTAAGGACGCAGCTAAACGTTTGTTCTCTCTTCGCCAAGGAGATCGCAGTGTGGCAGATTTTATGATTGAGTTCAGGACATTGGCTGTGGAGAGTGGTTGGAATGAGGAGTCACTACAAGCGGTTTTTTACAAGGGGTTGTCAGATGAACTTAAGGATGAGCTGATTTCTTATCCAGAGCCTAGTGACTTAGACAGCTTGGTCGCTTTATCTATTCGGGTTGATAATAGAGTCCGAGAGAGAAGGAGGGAGAAGCAGTGGGGTCTATCCAATCAATCTGTAACTCGGTTACCATTCGGTTCAGGAGGTGAACCAGGACGTATTGATCGTTATTCTCCACACGGGATTAGTGGAGGAGTCTTGCCACCAGATTCTGAACCAATGCAAGTGGGGCGACACGGGCTAACTAAGGAGGAGCGCCAACGTAGACGTGAGACCAATAGCTCTTTCTACTGTGGTAGATCGGGACATTACAACTCCGCTTGTCCACAGCGCCCGTTAAACTGCCCGGCTCGCTAAATTTGGGAGGAATTTTAGCGAGCCAGTTTCAATCTCTCAAGGATCTTGTCAGACCCCGTTTTCCTGCGACCCTTATGAATAAGGATCAGAGTTTTGACCTGAACGCTTTTATCGATTCAGGTGCCGATGGCAACTTTATGGATGCCGACTTGGTGGAACAGCTGGGGCTTTCCAAGGAGCAATTGCCGGAAGCCATTGAAGCAACCACTCTGAACGGCAGTAGTCTGGCACGGATCACTATGAGGACTGAACCGGTTAAGATGTTGGTGTCGGGAAATCATTCTGAGTTTATCTCTTTCTTCATTTTGTCCTCGCCCCATGTTCCTCTGGTTCTTGGTTACCCCTGGCTGAAGGAACACAATCCCTCGTTTGATTGGGTGACAGGGAAGGTAACTAGTTGGAACATTGAGTGTCATGCTAACTGCCTTAGGACTGCCTGTTCTCCTGCTGTTTCCAGTCAGGTCAGTGACTCTGCTCCTCCTGATTTGTCCCTGGTTCCAGAAACATATCACGAGTTGGGTGAGGTATTCAGTAAACAGAAGGCTCTGTCTCTTCCTCCCCACCGACCTTATGATTGTGCGATTAATCTGTTTCCTGGATCTGCCTTTCCCAAGGGACGGTTATACAGTATCTCTCGACCGGAACGTGAGGCCTTGGAGACCTACATCAAGGAGTCTCTAGCTACAGGTCTCATTCGGCCATCGTCATCACCTTTGGGAGCAGGATTTTTTTTGTGAGCAAGAAGGATGGTTCTCTTCGACCGTGTATTGATTATCGGGGTTTGAATGAGATTACGGTTAAGAACAAGTATCCCCTGCCCTTGATGAGCTCGGCTTTCGATTCCTTACAGGGTGCTACGGTTTTTACGAAGCTTGATTTACGTAATGCTTATCATTTGGTTCGGATCAAGGAGGGGGACGAGTGGTTGACTGGGTTCAATACTCCGATGGGACATTTTGAGTACCAGGTGATGCCGTTTGGACTGACCAACGCTCCGGCGGTGTTCCAAAGTATGGTGAATGACGTTTTGAGAGATATGATTGGTATTTTTGTGTTCGTTTACCTGGATGATATCCTCATCTTCTCAAAGGAGCTTTCTAGCCACGTTCTGCATGTCAAGCAGGTCCTGCAGCGGTTATTGGAGAACCGTCTGTTCGTGAAGGCGGAGAAGTGTGATTTTCACGCCCATACAACGTCCTTCCTCGGGTACATCATATCCAGGGGAGAGATCAAGATGGACCAAGAGAAGGTTCGGGCGGTTCGGGATTGGGTCCAGCCCGGTACAAGATTGCAGCTCCAGAGATTCCTGGGGTTTGCGAATTTTTATCGGAGGTTTATCCGTGACTACAGCCGGGTGGCTGCACCTTTAACTGCCCTGACGTCTTGCACCAGAAAGTTCTGTTGGACTCCTGAGGCAGACCGAGCATTTCTGGACTTGAAGAGCCGATTCACCAACGCCCCGATTCTCTCTCAACCTGACACTTCCCGTCAGTTCGTTGTGGAAGTGGATGCTTCTGATGTGGGTGTGGGCGCCATCCTGTCCCAGCGTAGCTCCACTGACGGTAAACTCCATCCCTGCGCTTTCTACTCTGGTCGTCTTTCTCCAGCTGAAAGAAACTACGATGTGGGTAACCGGGAGCTTCTCGCTGTGAAGCTTGCCTTGGAGGAGTGGCGGCACTGGTTGGAGGGAGCGGAGCAACCGTTTGTGGTCTGGACTGACCACAAGAATCTGGCTTACGTACAATCGGCTAAACGTCTCAACGCCCGTCAGGCTAGGTGGGCCTTGTTTTTTGGACGTTTCAATTTTTCCCTGACGTTCCGACCTGGGTCTAAGAACGGGAAGGCGGACGCCCTGTCCCGGATGTTCTCTAAGACGGAGGAGAGTGGGGTCAAGACTGAGACGATTCTTCCCCAGAATGTTGTCGTGGGAGCCGTTACATGGAGGATAGAGGAGGATGTGATGGCGGCCCTTCGGACGCAGCCCGGCCCCGGTAACGGTCCACCCGGTCGGTTGTTCGTACCCGAGTCGGTCCGTTCTGCTGTCCTTCAGTGGTCCCACGCCAGCAAGATAGCTTGTCACCCTGGCGTTGCTCGGACTATGGCACTACTGCGCAGACGTTTTTGGTGGCCTGCCATGGGAGAAGATACCCGGAGGTTTGTTGCCGCATGTCCTGTTTGTGCCCAGAACAAGAGTACCAATCGGCCCAGCTCTGGGCTTCTTCACCCCCTACCTATTCCTCGGCGACCTTGGTCGCATCTGGCCCTGGATTTTGTCACGGGATTGCCCCCTTCTGTTGGGAACACGGTCATTCTGACCATTGTGGACAGATTCAGCAAGTTTGCTCATTTTGTTCCTCTCTCCAAGCTTCCATCGGCTACGGAGACGTCCGAGATCCTGGTCAGGGAGGTTTTCAGGGTTCACGGATTGCCCAGTGACATTGTGTCTGACCGTGGTCCTCAGTTTACCTCTGCTGTCTGGAAATCCTTCTGTTTGGCCATTGGAGCTACAGTCAGTCTCACTTCTGGATTTCACCCACAATCTAATGGTCAAGCGGAGAGAGCCAACCAGAAGATGGAGTCCACGCTGCGTTGTCTTGTCTCCTCTGATCCCACCTCTTGGTCATCTCAATTACCCTGGGTTGAGTATGCCCATAATACCCTTCCTTCATCTGCCACTGGGATGTCCCCCTTCCAATGCCTTTACGGATACCAACCTCCTTTGTTTCCTTCTCAGGAGAGGGATCTCTCGGTTCCCTCTGTCCAGACCCATATTCGTCGTTGCCACCGGACCTGGCATCGGGCCAGGAAGGCTCTCCTTAGAGTTTCTGACCGGTATCAGATACAGGCGAACCGTCGCCGTATTCCTGCCCCAGCTTATACGGTTGGAGATAAGGTTTGGTTGGCTACACGGGATCTTCCTCTACGGACGGAGTCAAGGAAGTTGTCACCTAAGTTCATTGGTCCGTTTGTAGTGGAGAGAATCATAAATCCTGTGGTGGTTCGACTCAAGTTGCCTGCAACACTTAGAGTGCATCCCACTTTTCATGTCTCCTGTCTCAAGCCGGTTCACCTCAGTCCTCTGTTGCCTCCTCCTCCTCGTCCTCCTCCTCCTCGGATGATCGGAGGTGGTCCTGTCTACACGGTGCGCCGCATCATGGACTCCAGACGGCGGGGTCGAGGGTACCAGTTTCTAGTGGACTGGGAAGGATATGGTCCAGAGGAGAGGAGTTGGATTCCTCGGCGACAGATTCTGGATGACGACCTGATTCGTGACTTCTACCGCCTCCATCCTGGCGCTCCAGGTAGTCCGCCCGGTGGCGTTCGTCGGAGGGGGGGTACTGTCACGAATCCCGCTTCCTGAGTCTGGGTTTGCCTGTGTGTCTGTCCTGGAGTGTGTTTCAGGTGTCCTGGAACGCACCCTGTCTGGTTGCCGGGCGAATTAGCTCATTGGGAGATTGATTTCACCCGCACCTGTTTCCCGTCAGTAATCTGCACACCTGTCCTGATCATCATCTCTACCCTTCAAAAGCTCTGACCTGACTTCCATTCCCTGCCGGATCGTTAGCCATGAACATTACTCACCTGGATCATTCACTCCATTCCCGCCTGGTTGACAGAGGATTCTGCTACTACATTGGATTCACCTATTTCCTCTCATCTACTCACCACCGCTGCCCGCTACGCCATCTGGATATATCTACCTTTTCACATTTCACTGTAAATAAATACTCACCTTCTTCCTACGCTCCTTGTCCTGGTCTGCTTCTGGGTTCGATCTTGAAAGATCGTGACAGAACGATCCGGCCAGTAATGAACCCAGCGGACCTGGACTCCGTTTGCCATGCCATTACCCTGCAGGAGAAGAAATTGGGACAACACAATACGGCGCTACAGGAGATAGCGAGTTCGATCCAGAATTTATCTGCTAGCTTGACACAAGTCCAGGATCAGCTCAGTTTGCAGGTGATTCATTCACCACCGGTTTCACCCATCTCACCTGCCGTGTCTGAAGCGGTTCCATTTCGTGAACCCAAGGTACCGACGCCTGATAAATATGAAGGGGATTTGGGAAAATGCCGTTCGTTTCTTATGCAGTGTGGGTTAGTGTTTGATCTACAGCCCCATTCTTACGCCACTGACAAGGCTAGGATAGCCTTGGTTATTGAACTGTTGCGTGGAAGAGCTCTGGAATGGGCTTCAGCCGTTTGGGAACGACAGGGAACCTGCACGGCTTCATATCAGGAGTTCACGGGAGAGATGAGGAAGCTTTTTGATCATCCAGTCCGAGGTAAGGACGCAGCTAAACGTTTGTTCTCTCTTCGCCAAGGAGATCGCAGTGTGGCAGATTTTATGATTGAGTTCAGGACATTGGCTGTGGAGAGTGGTTGGAATGAGGAGTCACTACAAGCGGTTTTTTACAAGGGGTTGTCAGATGAACTTAAGGATGAGCTGATTTCTTATCCAGAGCCTAGTGACTTAGACAGCTTGGTCGCTTTATCTATTCGGGTTGATAATAGAGTCCGAGAGAGAAGGAGGGAGAAGCAGTGGGGTCTATCCAATCAATCTGTAACTCGGTTACCATTCGGTTCAGGAGGTGAACCAGGACGTATTGATCGTTATTCTCCACACGGGATTAGTGGAGGAGTCTTGCCACCAGATTCTGAACCAATGCAAGTGGGGCGACACGGGCTAACTAAGGAGGAGCGCCAACGTAGACGTGAGACCAATAGCTCTTTCTACTGTGGTAGATCGGGACATTACAACTCCGCTTGTCCACAGCGCCCGTTAAACTGCCCGGCTCGCTAAATTTGGGAGGAATTTTAGCGAGCCAGTTTCAATCTCTCAAGGATCTTGTCAGACCCCGTTTTCCTGCGACCCTTATGAATAAGGATCAGAGTTTTGACCTGAACGCTTTTATCGATTCAGGTGCCGATGGCAACTTTATGGATGCCGACTTGGTGGAACAGCTGGGGCTTTCCAAGGAGCAATTGCCGGAAGCCATTGAAGCAACCACTCTGAACGGCAGTAGTCTGGCACGGATCACTATGAGGACTGAACCGGTTAAGATGTTGGTGTCGGGAAATCATTCTGAGTTTATCTCTTTCTTCATTTTGTCCTCGCCCCATGTTCCTCTGGTTCTTGGTTACCCCTGGCTGAAGGAACACAATCCCTCGTTTGATTGGGTGACAGGGAAGGTAACTAGTTGGAACATTGAGTGTCATGCTAACTGCCTTAGGACTGCCTGTTCTCCTGCTGTTTCCAGTCAGGTCAGTGACTCTGCTCCTCCTGATTTGTCCCTGGTTCCAGAAACATATCACGAGTTGGGTGAGGTATTCAGTAAACAGAAGGCTCTGTCTCTTCCTCCCCACCGACCTTATGATTGTGCGATTAATCTGTTTCCTGGATCTGCCTTTCCCAAGGGACGGTTATACAGTATCTCTCGACCGGAACGTGAGGCCTTGGAGACCTACATCAAGGAGTCTCTAGCTACAGGTCTCATTCGGCCATCGTCATCACCTTTGGGAGCAGGATTTTTTTTGTGAGCAAGAAGGATGGTTCTCTTCGACCGTGTATTGATTATCGGGGTTTGAATGAGATTACGGTTAAGAACAAGTATCCCCTGCCCTTGATGAGCTCGGCTTTCGATTCCTTACAGGGTGCTACGGTTTTTACGAAGCTTGATTTACGTAATGCTTATCATTTGGTTCGGATCAAGGAGGGGGACGAGTGGTTGACTGGGTTCAATACTCCGATGGGACATTTTGAGTACCAGGTGATGCCGTTTGGACTGACCAACGCTCCGGCGGTGTTCCAAAGTATGGTGAATGACGTTTTGAGAGATATGATTGGTATTTTTGTGTTCGTTTACCTGGATGATATCCTCATCTTCTCAAAGGAGCTTTCTAGCCACGTTCTGCATGTCAAGCAGGTCCTGCAGCGGTTATTGGAGAACCGTCTGTTCGTGAAGGCGGAGAAGTGTGATTTTCACGCCCATACAACGTCCTTCCTCGGGTACATCATATCCAGGGGAGAGATCAAGATGGACCAAGAGAAGGTTCGGGCGGTTCGGGATTGGGTCCAGCCCGGTACAAGATTGCAGCTCCAGAGATTCCTGGGGTTTGCGAATTTTTATCGGAGGTTTATCCGTGACTACAGCCGGGTGGCTGCACCTTTAACTGCCCTGACGTCTTGCACCAGAAAGTTCTGTTGGACTCCTGAGGCAGACCGAGCATTTCTGGACTTGAAGAGCCGATTCACCAACGCCCCGATTCTCTCTCAACCTGACACTTCCCGTCAGTTCGTTGTGGAAGTGGATGCTTCTGATGTGGGTGTGGGCGCCATCCTGTCCCAGCGTAGCTCCACTGACGGTAAACTCCATCCCTGCGCTTTCTACTCTGGTCGTCTTTCTCCAGCTGAAAGAAACTACGATGTGGGTAACCGGGAGCTTCTCGCTGTGAAGCTTGCCTTGGAGGAGTGGCGGCACTGGTTGGAGGGAGCGGAGCAACCGTTTGTGGTCTGGACTGACCACAAGAATCTGGCTTACGTACAATCGGCTAAACGTCTCAACGCCCGTCAGGCTAGGTGGGCCTTGTTTTTTGGACGTTTCAATTTTTCCCTGACGTTCCGACCTGGGTCTAAGAACGGGAAGGCGGACGCCCTGTCCCGGATGTTCTCTAAGACGGAGGAGAGTGGGGTCAAGACTGAGACGATTCTTCCCCAGAATGTTGTCGTGGGAGCCGTTACATGGAGGATAGAGGAGGATGTGATGGCGGCCCTTCGGACGCAGCCCGGCCCCGGTAACGGTCCACCCGGTCGGTTGTTCGTACCCGAGTCGGTCCGTTCTGCTGTCCTTCAGTGGTCCCACGCCAGCAAGATAGCTTGTCACCCTGGCGTTGCTCGGACTATGGCACTACTGCGCAGACGTTTTTGGTGGCCTGCCATGGGAGAAGATACCCGGAGGTTTGTTGCCGCATGTCCTGTTTGTGCCCAGAACAAGAGTACCAATCGGCCCAGCTCTGGGCTTCTTCACCCCCTACCTATTCCTCGGCGACCTTGGTCGCATCTGGCCCTGGATTTTGTCACGGGATTGCCCCCTTCTGTTGGGAACACGGTCATTCTGACCATTGTGGACAGATTCAGCAAGTTTGCTCATTTTGTTCCTCTCTCCAAGCTTCCATCGGCTACGGAGACGTCCGAGATCCTGGTCAGGGAGGTTTTCAGGGTTCACGGATTGCCCAGTGACATTGTGTCTGACCGTGGTCCTCAGTTTACCTCTGCTGTCTGGAAATCCTTCTGTTTGGCCATTGGAGCTACAGTCAGTCTCACTTCTGGATTTCACCCACAATCTAATGGTCAAGCGGAGAGAGCCAACCAGAAGATGGAGTCCACGCTGCGTTGTCTTGTCTCCTCTGATCCCACCTCTTGGTCATCTCAATTACCCTGGGTTGAGTATGCCCATAATACCCTTCCTTCATCTGCCACTGGGATGTCCCCCTTCCAATGCCTTTACGGATACCAACCTCCTTTGTTTCCTTCTCAGGAGAGGGATCTCTCGGTTCCCTCTGTCCAGACCCATATTCGTCGTTGCCACCGGACCTGGCATCGGGCCAGGAAGGCTCTCCTTAGAGTTTCTGACCGGTATCAGATACAGGCGAACCGTCGCCGTATTCCTGCCCCAGCTTATACGGTTGGAGATAAGGTTTGGTTGGCTACACGGGATCTTCCTCTACGGACGGAGTCAAGGAAGTTGTCACCTAAGTTCATTGGTCCGTTTGTAGTGGAGAGAATCATAAATCCTGTGGTGGTTCGACTCAAGTTGCCTGCAACACTTAGAGTGCATCCCACTTTTCATGTCTCCTGTCTCAAGCCGGTTCACCTCAGTCCTCTGTTGCCTCCTCCTCCTCGTCCTCCTCCTCCTCGGATGATCGGAGGTGGTCCTGTCTACACGGTGCGCCGCATCATGGACTCCAGACGGCGGGGTCGAGGGTACCAGTTTCTAGTGGACTGGGAAGGATATGGTCCAGAGGAGAGGAGTTGGATTCCTCGGCGACAGATTCTGGATGACGACCTGATTCGTGACTTCTACCGCCTCCATCCTGGCGCTCCAGGTAGTCCGCCCGGTGGCGTTCGTCGGAGGGGGGGTACTGTCACGAATCCCGCTTCCTGAGTCTGGGTTTGCCTGTGTGTCTGTCCTGGAGTGTGTTTCAGGTGTCCTGGAACGCACCCTGTCTGGTTGCCGGGCGAATTAGCTCATTGGGAGATTGATTTCACCCGCACCTGTTTCCCGTCAGTAATCTGCACACCTGTCCTGATCATCATCTCTACCCTTCAAAAGCTCTGACCTGACTTCCATTCCCTGCCGGATCGTTAGCCATGAACATTACTCACCTGGATCATTCACTCCATTCCCGCCTGGTTGACAGAGGATTCTGCTACTACATTGGATTCACCTATTTCCTCTCATCTACTCACCACCGCTGCCCGCTACGCCATCTGGATATATCTACCTTTTCACATTTCACTGTAAATAAATACTCACCTTCTTCCTACGCTCCTTGTCCTGGTCTGCTTCTGGGTTCGATCTTGAAAGATCGTGACAGAACGATCCGGCCAGTAATGAACCCAGCGGACCTGGACTCCGTTTGCCATGCCATTACCCTGCAGGAGAAGAAATTGGGACAACACAATACGGCGCTACAGGAGATAGCGAGTTCGATCCAGAATTTATCTGCTAGCTTGACACAAGTCCAGGATCAGCTCAGTTTGCAGGTGATTCATTCACCACCGGTTTCACCCATCTCACCTGCCGTGTCTGAAGCGGTTCCATTTCGTGAACCCAAGGTACCGACGCCTGATAAATATGAAGGGGATTTGGGAAAATGCCGTTCGTTTCTTATGCAGTGTGGGTTAGTGTTTGATCTACAGCCCCATTCTTACGCCACTGACAAGGCTAGGATAGCCTTGGTTATTGAACTGTTGCGTGGAAGAGCTCTGGAATGGGCTTCAGCCGTTTGGGAACGACAGGGAACCTGCACGGCTTCATATCAGGAGTTCACGGGAGAGATGAGGAAGCTTTTTGATCATCCAGTCCGAGGTAAGGACGCAGCTAAACGTTTGTTCTCTCTTCGCCAAGGAGATCGCAGTGTGGCAGATTTTATGATTGAGTTCAGGACATTGGCTGTGGAGAGTGGTTGGAATGAGGAGTCACTACAAGCGGTTTTTTACAAGGGGTTGTCAGATGAACTTAAGGATGAGCTGATTTCTTATCCAGAGCCTAGTGACTTAGACAGCTTGGTCGCTTTATCTATTCGGGTTGATAATAGAGTCCGAGAGAGAAGGAGGGAGAAGCAGTGGGGTCTATCCAATCAATCTGTAACTCGGTTACCATTCGGTTCAGGAGGTGAACCAGGACGTATTGATCGTTATTCTCCACACGGGATTAGTGGAGGAGTCTTGCCACCAGATTCTGAACCAATGCAAGTGGGGCGACACGGGCTAACTAAGGAGGAGCGCCAACGTAGACGTGAGACCAATAGCTCTTTCTACTGTGGTAGATCGGGACATTACAACTCCGCTTGTCCACAGCGCCCGTTAAACTGCCCGGCTCGCTAAATTTGGGAGGAATTTTAGCGAGCCAGTTTCAATCTCTCAAGGATCTTGTCAGACCCCGTTTTCCTGCGACCCTTATGAATAAGGATCAGAGTTTTGACCTGAACGCTTTTATCGATTCAGGTGCCGATGGCAACTTTATGGATGCCGACTTGGTGGAACAGCTGGGGCTTTCCAAGGAGCAATTGCCGGAAGCCATTGAAGCAACCACTCTGAACGGCAGTAGTCTGGCACGGATCACTATGAGGACTGAACCGGTTAAGATGTTGGTGTCGGGAAATCATTCTGAGTTTATCTCTTTCTTCATTTTGTCCTCGCCCCATGTTCCTCTGGTTCTTGGTTACCCCTGGCTGAAGGAACACAATCCCTCGTTTGATTGGGTGACAGGGAAGGTAACTAGTTGGAACATTGAGTGTCATGCTAACTGCCTTAGGACTGCCTGTTCTCCTGCTGTTTCCAGTCAGGTCAGTGACTCTGCTCCTCCTGATTTGTCCCTGGTTCCAGAAACATATCACGAGTTGGGTGAGGTATTCAGTAAACAGAAGGCTCTGTCTCTTCCTCCCCACCGACCTTATGATTGTGCGATTAATCTGTTTCCTGGATCTGCCTTTCCCAAGGGACGGTTATACAGTATCTCTCGACCGGAACGTGAGGCCTTGGAGACCTACATCAAGGAGTCTCTAGCTACAGGTCTCATTCGGCCATCGTCATCACCTTTGGGAGCAGGATTTTTTTTGTGAGCAAGAAGGATGGTTCTCTTCGACCGTGTATTGATTATCGGGGTTTGAATGAGATTACGGTTAAGAACAAGTATCCCCTGCCCTTGATGAGCTCGGCTTTCGATTCCTTACAGGGTGCTACGGTTTTTACGAAGCTTGATTTACGTAATGCTTATCATTTGGTTCGGATCAAGGAGGGGGACGAGTGGTTGACTGGGTTCAATACTCCGATGGGACATTTTGAGTACCAGGTGATGCCGTTTGGACTGACCAACGCTCCGGCGGTGTTCCAAAGTATGGTGAATGACGTTTTGAGAGATATGATTGGTATTTTTGTGTTCGTTTACCTGGATGATATCCTCATCTTCTCAAAGGAGCTTTCTAGCCACGTTCTGCATGTCAAGCAGGTCCTGCAGCGGTTATTGGAGAACCGTCTGTTCGTGAAGGCGGAGAAGTGTGATTTTCACGCCCATACAACGTCCTTCCTCGGGTACATCATATCCAGGGGAGAGATCAAGATGGACCAAGAGAAGGTTCGGGCGGTTCGGGATTGGGTCCAGCCCGGTACAAGATTGCAGCTCCAGAGATTCCTGGGGTTTGCGAATTTTTATCGGAGGTTTATCCGTGACTACAGCCGGGTGGCTGCACCTTTAACTGCCCTGACGTCTTGCACCAGAAAGTTCTGTTGGACTCCTGAGGCAGACCGAGCATTTCTGGACTTGAAGAGCCGATTCACCAACGCCCCGATTCTCTCTCAACCTGACACTTCCCGTCAGTTCGTTGTGGAAGTGGATGCTTCTGATGTGGGTGTGGGCGCCATCCTGTCCCAGCGTAGCTCCACTGACGGTAAACTCCATCCCTGCGCTTTCTACTCTGGTCGTCTTTCTCCAGCTGAAAGAAACTACGATGTGGGTAACCGGGAGCTTCTCGCTGTGAAGCTTGCCTTGGAGGAGTGGCGGCACTGGTTGGAGGGAGCGGAGCAACCGTTTGTGGTCTGGACTGACCACAAGAATCTGGCTTACGTACAATCGGCTAAACGTCTCAACGCCCGTCAGGCTAGGTGGGCCTTGTTTTTTGGACGTTTCAATTTTTCCCTGACGTTCCGACCTGGGTCTAAGAACGGGAAGGCGGACGCCCTGTCCCGGATGTTCTCTAAGACGGAGGAGAGTGGGGTCAAGACTGAGACGATTCTTCCCCAGAATGTTGTCGTGGGAGCCGTTACATGGAGGATAGAGGAGGATGTGATGGCGGCCCTTCGGACGCAGCCCGGCCCCGGTAACGGTCCACCCGGTCGGTTGTTCGTACCCGAGTCGGTCCGTTCTGCTGTCCTTCAGTGGTCCCACGCCAGCAAGATAGCTTGTCACCCTGGCGTTGCTCGGACTATGGCACTACTGCGCAGACGTTTTTGGTGGCCTGCCATGGGAGAAGATACCCGGAGGTTTGTTGCCGCATGTCCTGTTTGTGCCCAGAACAAGAGTACCAATCGGCCCAGCTCTGGGCTTCTTCACCCCCTACCTATTCCTCGGCGACCTTGGTCGCATCTGGCCCTGGATTTTGTCACGGGATTGCCCCCTTCTGTTGGGAACACGGTCATTCTGACCATTGTGGACAGATTCAGCAAGTTTGCTCATTTTGTTCCTCTCTCCAAGCTTCCATCGGCTACGGAGACGTCCGAGATCCTGGTCAGGGAGGTTTTCAGGGTTCACGGATTGCCCAGTGACATTGTGTCTGACCGTGGTCCTCAGTTTACCTCTGCTGTCTGGAAATCCTTCTGTTTGGCCATTGGAGCTACAGTCAGTCTCACTTCTGGATTTCACCCACAATCTAATGGTCAAGCGGAGAGAGCCAACCAGAAGATGGAGTCCACGCTGCGTTGTCTTGTCTCCTCTGATCCCACCTCTTGGTCATCTCAATTACCCTGGGTTGAGTATGCCCATAATACCCTTCCTTCATCTGCCACTGGGATGTCCCCCTTCCAATGCCTTTACGGATACCAACCTCCTTTGTTTCCTTCTCAGGAGAGGGATCTCTCGGTTCCCTCTGTCCAGACCCATATTCGTCGTTGCCACCGGACCTGGCATCGGGCCAGGAAGGCTCTCCTTAGAGTTTCTGACCGGTATCAGATACAGGCGAACCGTCGCCGTATTCCTGCCCCAGCTTATACGGTTGGAGATAAGGTTTGGTTGGCTACACGGGATCTTCCTCTACGGACGGAGTCAAGGAAGTTGTCACCTAAGTTCATTGGTCCGTTTGTAGTGGAGAGAATCATAAATCCTGTGGTGGTTCGACTCAAGTTGCCTGCAACACTTAGAGTGCATCCCACTTTTCATGTCTCCTGTCTCAAGCCGGTTCACCTCAGTCCTCTGTTGCCTCCTCCTCCTCGTCCTCCTCCTCCTCGGATGATCGGAGGTGGTCCTGTCTACACGGTGCGCCGCATCATGGACTCCAGACGGCGGGGTCGAGGGTACCAGTTTCTAGTGGACTGGGAAGGATATGGTCCAGAGGAGAGGAGTTGGATTCCTCGGCGACAGATTCTGGATGACGACCTGATTCGTGACTTCTACCGCCTCCATCCTGGCGCTCCAGGTAGTCCGCCCGGTGGCGTTCGTCGGAGGGGGGGTACTGTCACGAATCCCGCTTCCTGAGTCTGGGTTTGCCTGTGTGTCTGTCCTGGAGTGTGTTTCAGGTGTCCTGGAACGCACCCTGTCTGGTTGCCGGGCGAATTAGCTCATTGGGAGATTGATTTCACCCGCACCTGTTTCCCGTCAGTAATCTGCACACCTGTCCTGATCATCATCTCTACCCTTCAAAAGCTCTGACCTGACTTCCATTCCCTGCCGGATCGTTAGCCATGAACATTACTCACCTGGATCATTCACTCCATTCCCGCCTGGTTGACAGAGGATTCTGCTACTACATTGGATTCACCTATTTCCTCTCATCTACTCACCACCGCTGCCCGCTACGCCATCTGGATATATCTACCTTTTCACATTTCACTGTAAATAAATACTCACCTTCTTCCTACGCTCCTTGTCCTGGTCTGCTTCTGGGTTCGATCTTGAAAGATCGTGACAAGAATAGAATACAGTTTATACATGAGATGAGTAAAGCAGTATGTAAACATTATTTAAACATTATTAAAGTGACCAGTGATTCCATGTCTATGTATATGGGTCAGCAGGCTCTAAGGTGCAGGGTAGAGTAACCGGGTGGGAGCCGGCTAGTGATGGCTATTTATTAACAGTCTGATGGCCTTATTTATTAACAGTCTGATGGCCTTGAGATAGAAACTGTTTTTCAGTCTCTTGGTCCCAGCTCTGATGCACCTGTACTGACCTCGCCTTCTGGATGGTAGCGGGGTGAACAGGCAGTGGCTCGGGTGGTTGTTGTTCCTGATGATCTTCTTGTGACATCGGGTGGTGTAGGTGTCCTGGGGGGCAGGTAGTTTGCACTCCAGGACACCTGGAATGTTTACATATTGTTTTTACTTACACTTGTATGTTGACTACATATTAATGTTGAGGTTTTAAGTTTTGGCAGACTTTTCTTAGCGGATGAACAATCATCGCGAATTGAATTACGGAGCGTTTCAGGCCCCGAAGTGAACATAATTGTACACACGCAAACGCCATTAAAAACGAGTGGTGAGAGGCTTAAATTGCAAACTTCCCTTGCTTGGCTAATCACTTGGCCCGACGACAAATATGGCCGCGGGGATGCCCCTAAGGGCATAGGCCTGAGGGTTTAGTGCTGAGAGCTGTCTACTTTAAGTTTCAAACGAATCCACAGTTTCCGTGTATACATCAATGTTATTCTCACAAGCTCCCCGGAACATATCCCAAGCAATTACTTGAAATTAAACTAATAAATAAAATGAGACTACATGTAACTACATAGTATCTGTGCAACTTAATGAAGTGTGACATAAAGTATGGCTACTTCTGAAAGGAAGGGGGTTATTTGGGCCGGAGCAGTATGATGTGGAATGCCTGTGATTTCATCCACAGCGCTAGGAAGAGAAAGAGATGCAGGAGGCGGAGTAGCCTACATAGATTCCCTGTGGCGATGCGTCCACTAGCCGTTAGAATCTGGACTGCATTACTGTCAGCCGCTTCCTCACTCTCCTCCTGTCCTCTATCCACCTCACCCGCCCCGAGTGCCAAGCGTCTTTCCAGTTGGATTAAGCCATGTAAACGGACCGGTAACAGCTGAGCGACTGCTCGTGCCCTGTTGCTGTGAGAGTTGGTGGTTGAACTTGAACTGTAGACGAGCTTGGCAGTCCAGAAGATAGATCGCGTCGTTTTGTGGTCGTATCCCCCTCTGGAATCTACGAGTGAGAAGTGAATGAGTCTCGCTGCAGCTTCAATATGAACAGAATTTTCCATCTCGTTTTTCTGGGTAAGTTGCAGCCTTTTTCTTTTGACATTATTTTCAAAGTTAATCAAATAAATTGCACCGTTATTTTTCTAACACTCAAATGTTGGCTGTGTCCGTGCCACATAGCCTATTTGATTTCATCTTTAAGTTCTGATTCCGTTAGTTTTGAGTTTTTCTTTCTGGGCGCAGTAGACGCTCATGACAGTTTAAATGAATGATTAATTGTAGTGCAGCATGCTCTGCCTTGAAAGAGCCACTAGCTGTGTGCATGATATAAAACAGAAGCCCACACCTTTTGCAGCAAGCCAATGGCTAACGCGTACCAAAAACTACATCGCTGTAAATATTGTTCTTCCTCTCCTTGTCCTCCAGTCCCTGTGCTTGTTGGTGCGCAGCAGCAGCTGTTACCCGGCTCCTGTAGCTTCGATACTGGTACATGCGATTACACCTCCGACCTTGCCTATGCCAGATGGACCAGGAACGAGGAAGGTTGGACAACTCACTTACTCCGTAATCAATGCTGTAACACAAAATGCAAATATAGAACGGAAGGGAGAAAAGTCATGCTGCCCTTCAGTTGCAGGTTGTCTTCATTGACATCAACATGTTTTGAGATTTTCCAGGGCTACTTTTACATTATCAGGACTTTATACAGGCTAGATGGTAAAGATGGTCAGGGCAGCATGTATATATATATACATTGTGTCTGTCTATCGTCTGTCCATACTGTGTTTGACCATGACCCTGTCTCTTTATGCATGACTGGTTACATTAGGAGGGCCTCTTTAAGAGGGATGGGGGAGAACTAAAAAAGTCACACAGAGAGATAGAGGGGGGGGCAGAGAAAGAGTGGGACATAGAGAAAGAGAGAGTGGGACAGAGAGAGAGGGGGGACAGAGAGAGAGGGGGGACAGAGAGAGAGGGGGGACAGAGAGAGAGAGAGAGAGAGAGAGAGAGAGAGAGAGAGAGAGAGAGAGAGAGAGAGAGAGAGAGAGAGAGAGAGAGAGAGAGAGAGATGGGGAAGAAACAGAGATGAATATGTGTAGGGGGAGACAGACAACAGAATTTCAATTATGTCTATTCATCCTGTTGGCCTATAGGGAGCTGCAAATTGTTCTATACAAACGTTCATCAAAAGTTTAGACTGCAAAAAGTAGGACCAGTCCATTATTTGAGGGACACTGATTGGAGGGAGACCAGCAAGTAGCACTTCTGGCACTGTGCTACTTTTCATAAATGTCTTTCAACCCAGAGGAAGTAATGGCCAGCTATCAATGGAAAGGTTTGCTAATGGTCTCTAAGGCTAATTACTGAATAAGTTCAGCCAAACAGAAAAAACTGTCTGGTGAAAGAGAGAGAGAGAGAGAGAGGGAGAGAGAGAGAGAGAGAGGGGGGGGGGGGGTAGAGAGAGAGAGAGAGGGTAGAGAGAGAGAGAGAGAGAGAGAGAGAGAGAGAGAGAGAGGGGTAGAGAGAGAGAGAGAGAGGGGGTAGAGAGAGAGAGGGAGAGGGAGAGGGGGGGTACAGAGACAGGGAGAGAGAGAGAGAGAGAGAGAGAGAGAGAGAGAGAGAGAGAGGGAGAGACAGAGAGAGGGGGTAGAGAGAGGGGGGGTAGAGAGAGAGAGGGGGGGGGTAGAGAGAGAGAGAGAGAGAGAGAGAGGGTAGAAAGAGAGAGAGGGGGGGGTAGAGAGAGAGAGGGGGGTAGAGAGAGAGGGGGTAGAGAGAGAGAGAGAGAGAGAGAGAGAGAGAGAGAGAGAGAGAGTTAAAGAAGCAGTTGAGGTGAGAGGTGCTGTATGTCACCACCAGCTGCTGATGCCAAGCCACACATTCTCTACAGTAAGACTTCACTCCCAGCAGGCTTTCTGTTTCCCACTGGACAACTCTAACATTACATTAAATTAGTCTCTGGGCTCTCTCTCTCTCTGCGGCTCTTGAGGACAGAAGCAGCCTCCAACAACAAGGGCTCCTGGTTTATAATAATCTGTCTCTGGAGTTGATGTTACCCCCTCTAAAAATAAGTGTTGGTGTTGTAGCCTAGCGTCTCTGTGCCATCGCTGCTTGCCAAGCCAGATGGCCTGACTGACACTATAGGCTGCTTGTGCCATTTGGGATGCAGTTATAGTGTGTCTGCAGCCAGCTTCACTCTGGGACGTGCTGGGTGGGCCCATCTGTCAACCAGGAGACATCCAGCACGGTTCAGGCTTTGAAGTGGTTGAACAACAGAAACCTTCACTTCACACTGAACGCCTGAGGCGTTACAAGAGCAGTCCCTGGCTGACAGAAAACAGAGCAGACCATGTAGCCGAGAGAATGGAATAACCGCCAAACATGGATCTACAGTCCCCTGACGGCGAACCGACACAACCTTGGCGAAGTCGGACTCAGTGGCTTGTGAATCGTGGTGGGCCGACCAGCGGTTTCGTTCCTCCCACTGGGTCGGTAAATACAGCCATAAAACCAAAAGACTGGGCCACGACGGCTGTGTTTTCTGTTTGGTTTCCACAGCAACACTGGATCAGACAGGGGCCAGGCCTGGCTTACCAAAAAATAAAAATAAACCAGGTCACTCCAGATACTTACTGGTTTTCTGATCCATGCCCCTACCTTTTACTTTTTAAGGTTTCTGTGACCAATAGAAACTGTATTCCCAGTCATGTGAAATCCATAGATTAGGGCTTAATGAATTTATTTCAATTGACTGATTTCCTTATATGAACTGTAACTCAGTAACATCTTAGAAACTGTTCCATGTTGCGTTTATAGTTTGTTCAGTGCAGGTTCAATGTATGGAATCACTTGGGAGTTTCAGGATTTTGAGTAAACTTCTCCTTTAAGATGCTTTTTGGGAAACCAGACCATGAGTGTTAAACTGTTTAGGGACAGAGAATAATTTGTGTCCCTCTGGGTGGTCAGTCTGTGAAATGAGGACAAAGATGATGTAAATTCATCCTTTCTTTCATCTTACTGTATATATTCTATCTTCATACGACTGGTCGATCATCCACTTGGCTTCAAATTCACAACTATAACCATTAACTCAGATGTTATCCATCTTGGACTACCACAGTCTTTTCTTCTTTGTTTTTGGTTTGCGCCGTGCCTGACCCCTGTGGAATCACATGGGAGTTTCTGGATTTTGGGTTAACTTCTCCTTTTAATGCAAAGTTCATCTTTAAAACCTTCGTAGGAGCATCGTTAGATTTCTGAGCTGCACTTGAAAATGCTCGTTATTTACCGACCAATCGTAGAACAGCTAAGTTCGTTGTTAGATGTATTGACACATGCTCCAACGACACACTTAGCGAACATTTCTCTCTGCGTTATGGGAAACGCATGTTACATCTTCGGCAGTTGTAGGAACGATGCATCGTTAAAACACTCTTAAAAACATTCGTAAGCCTAAGTTCCAGGAAACCCGAACATGGTCTGTAGGTGGGTTGGTGTCCGTTCCGGTCGATCCCTCAGGTGTATTAGTTTAGTTTTTTAGGAAGATTAGAAAGAGACGGGAGAGAGAGAGAAGGCCTCATAGGAGCTGCTAGATCATAGCCACTCTACAATGGTGGTGGAAAATGGTGTTTCATAAAGAAAGTACCCATATTTTCACCATTTTATTTCAGCCTTTCTCACCATTAAATCTAGATAAGGAGGAAATGAATGCCTTTGCAGCCTAAATGGAGAAGGTTTTTGGTACAAACTGGTCCACGGGGGATACAAGTGTATCGCCGTCAGCATACAATGTGTTTGGCCAGTACGATGAAAACACTCAATATCACCATCCGCCGGCCTTTGGGCTAAGGTGTACCTATTGTGTAGACTCACACAGTTATAATCACAGTTCAAATCACAGTTCAAATCACAGTTCAAATCACAGCTATAATCACAGCTATAATCACAGTTATAAACACAAATAAAATCACAGTTATAATCACAAATAAAATCACAGTTATAAACACAGATAAAATCACAGTTATAATCACAGATAAAATGACAGTTAAAATCACACTTCAAATCACACTTCAAATCACAGTTATAATCACAGTTATAATCACAGATAAAATCACAGTTATGAACACAGATAAAATCAGTTATAAACACAGTTATAAACAGTTATAATCACAAATAAAATCAGTTATAATCACAGATAAAATCACAGTTATAAACACAGTTATAATCACAGATAAAATCACAGTTATAAACACAGTTATAATCACAAATAAAATCACAGTTATAATCACAGATAAAATCACAGTTATAAACACAGTTATAATCACAAATAAAATCACAGTTATAATCAGTTATAATCACAGTTATAAACACAGTTATAAACACAGTTATAATTACAGATATAAACACAGTTATAATCACAGTTATAATCACAAATAAAATAACAGTTATAATCACAGT
The DNA here is from genome assembly GCF_016432855.1 of Salvelinus namaycush. Lineage (NCBI taxonomy): Eukaryota > Metazoa > Chordata > Actinopteri > Salmoniformes > Salmonidae > Salvelinus > Salvelinus namaycush. The sequence goes on along the minus strand of NC_052324.1, from coordinate 38,252,247 downwards.
TAGACTTACTGAGTCTCTGGCTTTTAGATGAAAGATGTCCTACTTTACACAGACAAACTACAGTACATTGTTAAAATTCAGTAACACTGTATGTTTTGACCCAGCTAACTAACATTAGCTAGCTAGTTCACTTAGCTACCTAGCTAGCTAGCTCACTTGCTGACATTAGCCTAATGTTGTTAGCTAGCCCAGATAACTTGCATGGCTAGCTAGCTAGCAAGTCACCACCACACATAGTGACATCAAAGTGCTAGCTATAACAGCTATCATCATCAGGTGGTGGCCTGCGTTGGAGCGATGCGTGACATTTGATTTGATTGGTGACTGACTAAAGAACAATGAGCAGTTTTCTTGTGGCTCGGAGAGGCTTTCGCAAACTTGACCTACTTATTATTATTATTATTAGCCTACAAAATTGTACTCTGTAATGGATGGTTTTAAAAAGGTAGCGCAGTACAATACTAAAGTAAAATGACTGACTGAAAAATACTCAAAAAAGTACATGTACTCAGAAAAGCTACTCGATTTCAGAAAAAGCCAATTTATGCTTGATCCAAACATGTGGTTGGAGACTCCGTATGGAGGGTGTGACGCAATTGCGGAGCCTCCGGAGGCATGCAGAAGCCAAATTGAGCTTCGCACCACATCGCCGTGCGCCTCACAGATTTTGTAACAATGCAGAGGGCTCCGCATTGACATGATTGGTTGACGGAAGGTGGGCGGCGGGAGGTCCTGCATAAACACAAACTCACTTCCTTGACAACTTCCTTCACAACAGCTCTGCTCAACAACTCTGCGCTGCTCCGTAAAGCACAATAAGTATGAATTTAAATGTTTATGATGTGAGAATGTATGTGCATGTGATCCTTTTAAAGAAAAATGTCCATCTTGGATGGACTAAAATGTTTTTTTTCCTATTCTATGAATGCCCTGACTTCTGCAGAGGCCGTATCACCATAAATGCTGCATGGCCAATGTAGACGACGGATTGACCATGGAGCGGCTTTTACGAGAGTATTTGTAATTTGTTACTTCCACTCCATACAGGGGTCAGGAGGTAAAGCAGACATCTAAGATCTATCAAAAAAAGCAGCGATATTATAGGTCTATCAAACCCACAGAGGCACAAAGGACCCTTACACACCCAAATAACTCAGCTAAACCAATCACCTAGACACTGAACCTTTGTTTTGTTAAACCCAGAGAGACAAAGCTCTCCATTACTCACCGGGGTTATGTTCACCAGGACAACTCGCCTGGACCTTAGCCAATCACCCAGACGCTAATCCTGCATGTCAGGAGGACCTCCATTGGTCAAAGTTCATCTCAGGCTTTTGAGGCCAGGGGTTATCCCAGGGCTTTGAGGTCAGGGGTTATGCCAGGGCTTTGAGGTCAGGAGTTATCCCAGGGCTTTGAGGTCAGGGGTTATCCCATGGCTTTGAGGTCAGGGGTTATCCCAGGGCTTTGAGGTCAGGGGTTATCCCAGGGCTTTGTCTCACTATAAACGTAATTAAAGTGTGTCAGTCACAACCTGTTTATAATGGGATTTGGAGGCTAGCCATACTCTACATCAGGGTTAGCTTGCTGCTACTAACTCATATATATGACCTGCATACATGGGCATCACTCTCCTTAGTCAGTCCTTTTTACATACATACAGTTGGTATACAACAGATGGACTGCAATGTTTTAAAGTTCAGTATAATAGATTAATAGGTTAGGGCCCCAGCATGCAACAGCTCTGTAACAGAAATCCCTTTGCTCTTTGGGGTTCATAGGTTGCGTGTGGCTCAGTTGGTATAGCATGGCACTTGCAGCGCCAGGGTTGAGGGTTCGATTCCCATGGAGGACCAGTAGGAAAATGTATACACTCGCTACTCTTAATGGGCAGGTGGGATGGTAGCGTCCCACGTGGCCAACATCCGGTGAAATTGCAGAGTGCGAAATTCAAACGACAGAATTATAAATATTTAACTTTCATAAAATCACAAGTGTAATACATCAAAATAAAGCTTAACTTCTTGTTAATCCAGCCGCTGTGTCAGATTTCAAAAAGGCTTTACGGCGAAAGCAAATCATGCGATTATCTGAGGACAGCGCCCCGCATACAAACACATGAAAAACATATTTCTACCAGGCAGGTGTGACACGAAAGTCAGAAATAGCGATATAATAAATGCCTTACCTTTGATGATCTTCTTCTGTTGGCACTCCAAAAGGTCCCAGTTACATCACAAATTATCCTTTTGTTCGATAATGTCCTTCTTTATATCCATAAAAACTCAGTTTAGCAGGCGCTTCAGTCAATAATCCACCCAGTTTCCCTCCATCATAATGCATACAAAATGAATCCCAAACGTTACTAATAAACTTTTGCAAACAAGTCAAACAACGTTTATAATCAAACCTTAGGTACCTTAATACGTAAATAAACAATACAATTTAAGACGGAGAATCGTTATTGTCTTTACCGGAGAAAAATACCAAAGAACGCGCTCTCTTCCATGCGCTTGGAAACACTACAGACAAAATGGGAGCCACCTAGAAAAACTACAATTTCTGGCAAATTTTTCCAAAATCCAGCATGAAACTCTTTCTAAAGACTGTTGACATCTAGTGGAAACCCTAGGAACTGCAATCTAGGAGGACTTGGCCTTATAATATAAGTGACAGCCATTGAAAATAGTGGTAGGCTGATTTTTTTCTTTTTGGGATGGTTTGTCCCCAGGGTTTCGCCGGCCATATCAGTTCTGTTACACTCACAGACATAATTTTAACAGTTTTAGAAACTTTCGAGTGTTTTCTATCCAAATCTACCAATTATATGCATATCCTAGCTTCTGGGCCTGAGTAACAGGCAGTTTACTTTGGGCACGCTTTTCATCTGGACGTCAAAATACTGCCCCCTACCCAAGAGAGGTTAAGGAGCTCTGGATAAGAGTTTCTGCTAAATTACAAAAATGTAAATAGGTCGTCCACATCCAGTGTTGTCTGTGTTGTGTGGTTAAATATGCCCTGCTTATACCTTTAACATGTATCTGGGTAGGAGCGTTGGGCCAGTAACTGAAACGTTGCTGGAACGAATCCCCGAGCTGACAAGGTAAAAAATATGTCGTTCTGCCCCTGAGCAAGGCGGTTAACCCACTGCGCCGATGACTTGGATGTCGATTAAGGCAGCCCCCCCGCACCTCTCTGATTCAGAGGGGTTGGGTTAAATGCGGAAGATACATTTCAGTTGAAGGCATTCAGTTCGTACAACTGACTAGGTATCCCCCTTTCCTTTCTGTTGTACAACTGACTAGGTATCCCCCTTTCTTTTCTGTTGTACAACTGACTAGGTATCCCCCTTTCTTTTCAATTGTACAACTGACTAGGTATCCCCCTTTCGCTTTCAGTTGTACAACTGACTAGGTATCCCCCTTTCCTTTCAGTTGTACAACTGACTAGGTATCCCCCTTTCCCGTTCAGTTGTATAACTGTCTAGGTATCCCCCTTTCCCGTTCAGTTGTACAACTGACTAGGTCTCCCCCTTTCCCTTGTATCACTTGTATCACATTACAAATGACCTTTCTCACCCTCGTATTAAGGAGCTCAGGGCCAGAGGCAGTTTATCTGCAGAAAATTAGTGCTAAATGGATAGTTCATTCAAATTACTAAATTACATATTGGTTTCCTCACCCTGTAAGCAGTCTATTGACACAGTAGTTTCCCTAGCACTAGCGTTTTATCATTTGTGGCACAAATCACATCCAAGTCCTGGTAGCGATATTAGCATTTCTCGCGCATCTTGTCCAAATCATCCTAAAGTATCGCAAATGTATTGTGGACCCATTAAAGTCACTTAGATGAGTGGAACATGATGTGCGAAAATGCTAATATCTGTACCAGGATTTGGATGGGATTTGTGCCACAAATGCAACAAAATCGTGGTTCCGATATTACCATTTTTCGTGCAACATGTTCAAGTGACTTTGTTGAGCTTCGCAATCAATTTTATATACTTTTGTATGATATGAATATTATGTGCTAAAAATGCTAACATTGGTACCATGATTTTGTGGCGTTTGTAGTCCGTAGATAAGCAGGTTACGTGGATTATCCGTATCATGTACATCACAGCCAGCTCTGGTCAGACAGACTAGGATTAGGCTCCAAGCCAACCAAACAGACGTGTTTATCTTCAAGATTTAGACATTCAATCCAATGATTATTTCCATATTTTAAACTGTTTTATTTAGATGTTAGAATATGACAAACAGTAAAAAATGAAAAGTTTTGTGCTGAAACCAAAGATGTTTATTATTCCAAGAGAGTCCATCCTTCTGTTATCCAGCTTGAACACTGCAGTGCACATTGCAATATCTCTTCATTTACTCTTTGGCCTTAACATGTGGAGCTGTTTACAGTCTCGAGGATCACTCTGGGGCCTTTTCTGAGGAGACCAGTATAACTCAGTCAGGAGTGTTGACGTTAGGGGAAGAGTCTAAGACTGCGTGGCAAATGACAACCCATTCCCTAGTCAAAACTAGTGCACTTTGTAGGGAATAGGGTTTCATCAGGAGTGTTGGTGTTAGAAGACTG
>NC_052324.1:37840166-37867666 GCF_016432855.1 Salvelinus namaycush | reverse complement strand
AATGCACACGTGTCAGTGGAGAGATCAGACATGACTGTGTTGTTACTGACATGAACTGTGGGAAAGGACCAGTAAAGAGGAGGAAGGTAGAACTAGAGAAGAACCTCACAATCCCTGGCAGGTCAACGTAGGACAAATGTACTGGAAATGTTCTTTATGGGTCATGTATAAGGTATTTACCTTACGCAGGGACTAATTGTAATGTTTGAACTGGACGATTATTTAACTTATTGTTTTTTATTTTGCTGCTTGTATTCTGTAACAAAATTATTTCACTTTGTTGCCTTTTTTCTACGGTATTTTTGTGTGTGTTTTTACTGCTTTGAGATTGAATAATTGTTTGCACATGTCTGCCTCTGATCTGGGAGTATCCCCATTCCTCGTAGACATGGGGAAGAGTAGCTTCCTTTGCTTTTCATTTAACTGGAGGCTTGCCAAATAAAATGGAGACCCTGAAGAGATATTGTAGGTTTAGCTAAGCAACAAATAGAACCCTATTCCCTATATAGTGCACTACTATAGACCAGAGCCCTATTCCCTATATAGCGCACTACTATTGACCAGAGCCCTATTCCCTATATAGTGCACTACTATTGACCAGAGCCCTATTCCCTATATAGTGCACTACTATTGACCAGAGCCCTATTCCCTATATAGTGCACTACTATTGACCAGAGCTCTATGTCAAAAGTTGCACACTGTATAGGGCATAGGGTTCTATTTCAGACGCTGCCATAGTCTTCAGTGTACGGGTTGCTCTCCAGTTTAGTGGTTGGCTCACTGTCTCTAGAACATAAAGGCTATGAGATGTTTTAAGACAACACCATAATAAAGACACGTCTTGTTATTAAAGTACACAAAAAGAAAAACTCACTGGTATCCTACTGTACCCATAACAACATCAACATTCTAAAGGCTGAGTGTTAAAGTATTAGGAATACAATGTGCCAAACAAATTGTGACCAAGGGAGAATGGTTCAGCCTGAAATGTACTGCACAGGGCATCTTTAACTGGGGAGCCTAATGTTTCACTGTCCTGTTTCACTGTCTCTGTGTTGCAGTGTGTTTCAGCTTGGTATTTCTGTGATCACACCCCTCTCCAACACATTCCTACTACGGGCTAGGTTCACATTGATATGCAGTTAACATGGCTTAATATTGAAATCCATGAGCCTGAATCTAGATGCTAACAGTCTACATCTTGCCAAAAAGTCTTAAGACGCTCAAACTCACCCTACCCAATAACCCAGTTACCCTACCCAATAACCCAGTTACCCTACCCAATAACCCAGTTAGTTACCCTACCCAATAACCCAGTTACCCTACCCAATAACCCAGTTAGTTACCCTACCCAATAACCAAGTTAGTTACCCTACCCAATAACCCAGTTACCCTACCCAATTACCCAGTTAGTCACCCTACCCAATAACCCAGTTACCCTACCCAATAACCCAGTTACCCTACCCAATAACCCAGTTACCCTACCCAATTACCCAGTTAGTCACCCTACCCAATAACCCAGTTACCCTACCCAATAATCCAGTCACCCTACCCAATTACCCAGTTAGTCACCCTACCCAATAACCCAGCCACCCTACCCAATTACCCAGTTAGTCACCCTACCCAATAACCCAGTTACCCTACCCAATAATCCAGTCACCCTACCCAATTACCCAGTTAGTCACCCTACCCAATAACCCAGTCACCCTACCCAATAACCCAGTTAGTCACCCTACCCAATTACCCAGTTAGTCACCCTACCCAATAACCCAGTTACCCTACCCAATTACCCAGTTAGTCACCCTACCCAATTACCCAGTTACCCTACCCAATTACCCAGTTAGTCACCCTACCCAATAACCCAGTTACCCTACCCAATAACCCAGTTACCCTACCCAATTACCCAGTTAGTCACCCTACCCAATTACCCAGTTAGTTACCCTACCCAATAACCCAGTTACCCTACCCAATAACCCAGTTACCCTACTCAATAACCCAGTTGCCCCAACCCAGTACATATTCAATTGGTTTGTAACTTTATTTATTCGAATTTATAGATTTTATTTTTAAAGCGACAGTGCACATGAAAAAGAACTAATGTCGATGTCCGCCTCCCCTGCGGAAATCTAATTAGCATAATAAAAACATCTGTCACTTTAAACTAGAGATAACGTTTTTTTTTGCTGTAGATGCGTCTCAATCCATGTAACACTTCCACATCAGCGGTGAAAGGTGACAGAGTTAGAGCAGTGTTTGTCAGACCATGAGACATCCTGAAAATTGGTCTTCTCACAATATCGTCTGTAGCGTCCGAACGGTTTAGGCTACACACTACACTAAACCATCTGTGGAAAGGTGAGACTCTCACAAACGTACGTTGTTTTGCTCTTGGACGCCCACAGTCCTCACAAGACTCGTCTGAAGGTCCCCGGTACCAGTTGAAAACATGTATGGAAGTCTATATGGAGACTGTTTAGTGCTAAAAAATAAGGGGTTAAATACATGTAAATCAAATAACAAATGTTTCCTGATCTTTCTTATATCTCTCAGATTTAGGACAGACACTTTAGAACAAACTTCCTTTTAGATTTTTTTTGGGGGGGACTATCTGTTGTTCCATGTAGTGAATCTGTTATTCAATGTGTTTGTATGGGCCAATGAAGCATGACAATAAATCCTAAAAACTAATGAAAGGACATGTAACATGATATAGAAACCAGAGAAATGTGTTTTAAGTAGTAAGTACAATGTCGAATGTAAGGCCCAAAATATGTTTTTTTACATATATTTCTGGAATCCTTCAAGGGGTCTTAAAATTAAAAATCCAATAGCTAATTGATCCTTTGTATGACCTTCTTAAAACAATTCCTTATAGCTTAGTAGAACCCCCCCCTCCCCTGGCTTAGACAGGGTTTAGACTCTAGGTTAATCCACGTTTTAGTAAAAGTGACGGTTTTAGCCAGCCGGCTAATTTTCAACTGGATTCTCTGGGCAAGTTATTAAAAACAACTCCAATAACAATACAAACAAACAAGGAACAGTCTTGTGCAGCCGGCTGTTGTTTTGTTGTGTCTTATGTTGAGTCCTTTTCTCACGATTGAACCCACAAGAATTCTATCATTCTGTAATGTGATGCCCGTCCACCCCCACACCTTCTCACAACTATCACACAACACATCGCAACCATCACACAACATTATCGCAACATCACACAACACATCTCAACCATCACACAACACATCGCAACCATCACACAACACATCGCAACCATCACACAACACATCGCAACATCACACAACACATCGCAACCATCACACAACACATCTCAACCATCACACAACACATCTCAACCATCACACAACACATCTCAACCATCACACAACACATCTCAACCATCACACAACACATCTCAACCATCACACAACACATCTCAACCGTCACACAACACATCTCAACCATCACACAACACATCTCAACCATCACACAACACATCGCAACCATCACACAACACATCGCAACCATCACACAACACATCTCAACCATCACACAACACATCTCAACCATCACACAACACATCTCAACCATCACACAACACATCGCAACCATCACACAACACATCGCAACCATCACACAACACATCTCAACAACACTTCACAACGGTTGCTTTAGATATCAGGGGATTCCACCCATAGGGGTCAAAAGTATTTCCTTAGTTACGCCAAACAATGTGGTAACCACCATTGAAATTGGTGTCTTTTCTTTGGGAGGTTGGTTGTTGGTCGGTTGGGGTTTCTGTGTGGGAGATCTTGTCACGAGCTGATTGACAATGGATATTATTCTAGTTCTGTTGACTGGTTGAAGATGTACTATTACTAGAAGATTATCATTGTGCAGGAGAAATGACATCCTGTGTATGTATCCATTTCATTTCGTCTTCTAGAAATCATTGTCATTTTCTGTATATATATATTTAAAAAAAAATCACAATGTGAAATGCATTGCTAATAAACATAAGAGTTTTTTTTCTCTTGTACCGTAAATGTATCAATCTCAGTGTAATTTGTCTTGTCTGGAACAATATTTCACACGGTAGGATTATATTTTCCATTGTCTTACGTCTGTTGTTTAACCTGTTGTGAGTATGATCTATTGAATGCTTCTTTTGGGTGCAGTCCTACTAGTCATAATCAAATGAAATGACAATGGCCTCAAATCATTTCACAAATGTTTTCGTTGGAATGCTTAACAATCTCTTGTGAACACAAAAGGTTTTTATGTGTTACGCTTATGGAAGGAGACCATTCTGAGGTTTCTCACCTGTCTAAAACTCGCTGGTTTCCTCCCAATTGGTACCCTGCCAGATGCCTTGGTCAAAAGTGGTGCACTATGTAGGGAATAGAGTGCCCTTTGGGATGAATCCACGGCGACAGGAGGAAGATGGGCGCTGACATCACATTCCTATAACACAACACAACATACTAAAGATGTCAGGAAGAGGTAGACATGCCAGTTTAATTGTAGGTTAGGCTAAGACACGCATGGACACACACACACTCCACCCTCCTTTGCAGGTACAGAGTAAAGCAGCTGCGAATATGAAACAGAGTCAGGAACTGCTGCATCATTCCAGACTTGACTACCTGTTCTAGAGCTCAGTTATTTTCCCTCATGGATCGCGTGTGTGACTCATGCAGAAATACAAGGCTGTCGATACAGCCAGTAGATTCCGAATGCTTTTGGATGCCCTAATCCTAACTTTAATTTAGTGTTCAGTCATTAACCCTAAACCAAACTCTAACCCTAACTTAGTGTTCAGTCATTAACCCTAAACCAAATCCTAACCCTAACTTAGTGTTCAGTCATTAACCCTAAACCAAACTCTAACCCTAACTTATTGTTCAGTCATTAACCCTAAACCAAATCCTAACCCTAACTTAGTGTTCAGTCATTAACCCTAAACCAAATCCTAACCCTAACTTAGTGTTCAGTCATTAACCCTAAACCAAACTCTAACCCTAACTTAGTGTTCAGTCATTAACCCTAAACCAAATCCTAACCCTAACTTATTGTTCAGTCATTAACCCTAAACCAAACTCTAACCCTAACTTATTGTTCAGTCATTAACCCTAAACCAAATCCTAACCCTAACTTAGTGTTCAGTCATTAACCCTAAACCAAATCCTAACCCTAACTTAGTGTTCAGTCATTAACCCTAAACCAAACTCTAACCCTAACTTATTGTTCAGTCATTAACCCTAAACCAAACCCTAACCCTAACTTAGTGTTCAGTCATTAACCCTAACCCTAACCCTAAACCAAACTCTAACCCTAACTTAGTGTTCAGTCATTAACCCTAAACCAAACCCTAACCCTAACTTAGTGTTCAGTCATTAACCCTAACCCTAAACCAAACTCTAACCCTAACTTATTGTTCAGTCATTAACCCTAACCTTAACCAGTTTCAATCCCTATGCCCTATGTTAACCTTTGGGCCCCGCAGGCTGAATATCCACCTCCAAAGCAGAAGTGGTATGTAGAATAGAGGGATAGGAGGGCACAGCAGTTGTAAAAGTTGCTTCCTCTATTGACATGCAAAGGGTACGGCAGAAATAGAACGGAATGTAGTTCTATGCACAGAATCGCCCATGATGACGAGTTAAATCTGGAAACTACAACAAAGACCAAAGCCTGTAGGACAATGACAGAGGGGTGACATCACATGAATGGCATTTAAAATTATGATATTTCTGCAGGAATTTGTTTGACATTATGAACATAATGAGCATTCAGGAGAGTCTAAGTCAACTGAGAGAGGTTATGTAAGGAAATCACGCCATTGTAGGCGAGGCGGTTTGGTGAACAACGCTCGCATGACGAGAACCCTTGTCTGAGAACTGAAAACATTTGCTTCCCATGGTATTGTGAGGCTGTAACTCATCGAGCTAATATGGTATTGTGGTACACAAGAGGAAACCTGAACACACGCACGCACGCACGCACGCACGCACGCACGCACGCACGCACGCACGCACACACACACACACACACGCAAACACACACACACACAGTAAGGTTTACTTTGAGGTCCTGTTAAAGACCACAGGGATGCTCATTGTTTGGATCAATGAACTGGATCAGGAAGTAGAATTTCCTGCCTGTTGGAATGTTAACGGCTACCAGCCTCCTGATAGGTCAGCTTGTTCCTTTAGCTAACATGGACTGCATCTTAAAACCTCTAACGCCTCACAAACCCGGATCCGGGATCCCCCCCATCAAAAAAGCTGACTAGCATAGCCTAGCCTAAAGCCACAGGGATATCATATAATAAAATGTTCATGAAATCACAAGTCCAAGACACCAAATGAAAGATACACATCTTGTGAATCCAGCCATCATTTCTGATTTTTAAAATGTTTTACAGGGAAGACACAATATGTAAATCTATTAGCTAACCACGTTAGCAAAAGACACCACTTTTTTACTCCACCATTTTTTTACTCCATCAGTAGCTATCACAAATTCGACCAAATAAAGATATAAATAGCCACTAACCAAGAAACAACTTCATCAGATGACAGTCTGATAACATATTTATTGTATAGCATATGTTTTGTTTGAAAAATGTGCATATTTCAGGTATAAATCATAGTTTACCATTGCAGCCACCATCACAACTCTCACCAAAGCGACTAGAATAACTACAGAGACCATCGTGTATTACCTAATTACTCATCATAAAACATTTCTTAAAAATACACAGCGTACAGCAAATGAAAGACACAGATCTTGTGAATCCAGACAATATTTCAGATTTTCTAAGTGTTTTACAGCGAAAACACAATATAGCGTTATATTAGCTTACCACAATAGCAAACATCACAACAGCATTGATTCAAGCCAAAAATAGCGATAACGTATAAACCACCAAAATATATTAATTTTTTCACTAACCTTCTCAGAATTCTTCAGATGACAGTCCTATAACATCATATTACACAATGCATATAGAGTTTGTTCGAAAATGTGCATATTTAGCGGCACAAATCGTGGTTATACAATGTGATTAGTGGCCAAAACTTCAAGCAATCTGTCCGGCGCCATCTTGGAGAGGCACCTATTCTAATCGAAAACTATTCATAAACTTGACTAAAAAATACAAGTTGGACAGCAAATGAAAGACAAATTAGTTCTTAATGCAATCGCTGTGTTACATTTTTAAAATTAACGTTAATTCAGCATACAGCGTGCGCTAAAGCGAGACCGCACCGAAATTCATGGCGGAATTATTATTTGACATTTGTCAACATAAATACAAATTAACAACATAAAGATTGCTTACTATTTGCCGAGCTTCCATCAGAATCTTGGGCAAGGTGTCCTTTCTCCAGAACAATCGTCTTTTGGTTGAAAGATGTCCTCTTCTCATGTGGAAAAAGCAGCTAACGATAGCCACCCACTGGAGAGGTGTCCAACTCGTGAAAGCGCATCACAAAGAAATCCAGGAAAATCGCAATAAACTGATATAAACTGCTATAAGTCGGTTTAAATTAACTACCTTATGATGTCTTTAACAACTATAACGAATAAAAACATGACCGGAGATACAGAACTGCTAAAACGAAAGCTTTGCAGGAGGCCATTGTGATGTCCCTGATGCGCCAGGCGCCCCGTTGAAAAGAACGGTACTTCCGTTCCACGGTCTTATATAGGGCCCCAGATTGCGCAATCCACTCCATTCAAATTCTCCCCGCTTACTGACATCTAGAGGAAGGCGTATGCAGTGCATGTAGCCCGATGCCTTACATGGGGACTTATAAACTGACCTCAGAACAGGGACCTCGATTTCTGAAATCTCACTCCCTGACAGGAAATGTGCTGCAGAATGAGTTCTGTTTCACTCAGAGAAATAATTCAAACGGTTTTAGAAACTAGAGAGTGCTTTCTATCCAATAGTAATAATAATATGCATATTGTACGAGCAAGAATTGAGTACGAGGCAGTTTAATTTGGGAACGAATTTTTACAAAGTCGAAATGGCGCCCCCCTAGTGTCAAGAAGTTAAATGGCACCCTATTCCCTATATACAGTATATATATAGTTCACTGCTAAGGGCCCTGGTCAAAAGTAGTGCACCCTGTCCCCTATATATATAGTTCACTGCTAAGGGCCCTGGTCAAAAGTAGTGCAGCCTATAGTGAACAGAATGCCAGTCAGGAGTCAGAAGGCCTGGTAGAAATTTGTTTCCTCAATTTATGTTCTGTATATCTCTATGGAGAAAGAGACATCTAATAGATTGAAGACATTTAGGTTTCCATTTTGGATATCAGACCACAAGTCAGAACCGAAGAGGTGGTGAGATAACTGGCACAGTATTTGTGACCACGGTCAGAAGTAAAGATGAGATGACGTCACGGAGAAGACCTGTTTTGGTCCTGATTCATGGCTCTACACCACGTATGGGGCTGTGTGACCTGTGTGTGATTGGGCGTAGATACTGAGACCAACCCTGGGCGAATGCTTTGATTGGTTGTATTCAACATTTCCTGTGACTTGAATGGTTGATATGACAAAAATGCTGCTTTGGTATGTAGATTAATTGATGCGTCTGGAGAGCAGGATAAATACCAATTAGTGGAGTCAGGGACTGACTCACTGAATGACTGATGTAATATATAGGCATGAGGGACTGAGAAGGTGTGTTTGTGTGTGTGTGTATGCGTGTGCATGCGTGCTTGCTCGTTTGTGTGTGTGTGTGTGTGTGTGACCGTGTGTGTGTGTGTCTGCGTCTGTGTCTGTGTATGAGGAAAGGCATGGCCCATTCAATCCCATTTGATTCGGAGCCAACAAAGGTATGTAATCTAATGTCATATGAGCCATCAATATGACTCTAATCTACTTCGTCTCCTGTCAGTAACATCTGTTAGTAACATCTGTCAGTAACATCTGTTAGTAACATCTGTTAGTAACATCTGCCAGTAACATCTGCCAGTATCATCTGCCAGTATCATCTGCCAGTAACATCTGCCAGTAACATCTGCCAGTAACATCTGTTAGTAACATCTGTTAGTAACATCTGTCAGTAACATCTGCCAGTAACATCTGTCAGTAACATCTGTTAGTAACATCTGCCAGTAACATCTGCCAGTAACATCTGCCAGTAACATCTGTTAGTAACATCTGCCAGTAACATCTGCCAGTATCATCTGCCAGTAACATCTGCCAGTAACATCTGTTAGTAACATCTGCCAGTAACATCTGTTAGTAACATCTGTCAGTAACATCTGCCAGTAACATCTGCCAGTAACATCTGCCAGTATCATCTGCCAGTAACATCTGCCAGTAACATCTGTTAGTAACATCTGCCAGTAACATCTGTTAGTAACATCTGTCAGTAACATCTGCCAGTAACATCTGCCAGTAACATCTGTCAGTAACATCTGTTAGTAACATCTGCCAGTAACATCTGCCAGTAACATCTGTTAGTAACATCTGCCAGTAACATCTGTTAGTAACATCTGTTAGTAACATCTGCCAGTAACATCTGTTAGTAACATCTGCCAGTAACATCTGCCAGTAACATCTGCCAGTAACATCTGTTAGTAACATCTGTCAGTAACATCTGTCAGTAACATCTGCCAGTAACATCTGCCAGTAACATCTGCCAGTAACATCTGCCAGTAACATCTGCCAGTAACATCTGTCAGTAACATCTGCCAGTAACATCTGCCAGTAACATCTGTCAGTAACATCTGTTAGTAACATCTGTCAGTAACATCTGCCAGTAACATCTGCCAGTAACATCTGCCAGTAACATCTGCCAGTAACATCTGCCAGTAACATCTGCCAGTAACATCTGCCAGTAACATCTGTCAGTAACATCTGCCAGTAACATCTGCCAGTAACATCTGCCAGTAACATCTGCCAGTAACATCTGTCAGTAACATCTGCCAGTAACATCTGCCAGTAACATCTGCCAGTAACATCTGTTAGTAACATCTGTCAGTAACATCTGTCAGTAACATCTGCCAGTAACATCTGCCAGTAACATCTGCCAGTAACATCTGCCAGTAACATCTGCCAGTAACATCTGCCAGTAACATCTGCCAGTAACATCTGCCAGTAACATTGGTTTGGGAGCCAGATGAGAGGAGCAGAAAAGAGAGGAATTTGAAATGCTTGCACCCAAAACATTCCACCGGTGTGTGTGTGTGTGTGTGTGTGTGTGTGTGTGTGTGTGTGTGCGTGCGTGCGTGCGTGCGTGCGTGCGTGCGTGCGTGCGTGCGTGCGTGCGTGCGTGCGTGCGTGTGTGTGTCCGAGCGCTGGACTCCTCAATTCGATCCCAGTCCCACGACCACTGACCAGCTTAGTGCTTTGTGATCGGTCAGGGGCATTAAGTCTCTGGACTGACCCCCCAACACACACACACCCCTCGACCCCACACCACATCAAAGGTCAGCGACCCCCTCTTTCAGCCCCTGGGAGTTCCAGGGGTCTTTGGAGACCCCAGAGCTCTGAGACCAGCAGGCCCTTGGAGGAGGGGCGATTTCTCGGTGGGGTTTCCCTTCATTTAAAGTTGACCAATTCTTTCCCCCTAATTTTGGGCTTTGAGTGAAACAGAGGGAAAATGTGCCTGTTGTCTGATGCCTTAGTGAGTGGATACTAGAGAAGGTTGGAGGAGGGGGGGGGGGGGGGGGGTTGTTCGTGAGTGGATACTAACGTTCCTTTCATACCTTGTATCTATCTGAGTTTTCATAGAGCATGTCTCTGTCTGTTCCTACTACTGCAGGCTTTGAGGAAGGTCATACTGCAGTACTTACAGAGGCTGAGCGTGAACGAAGAAGAATATGTCTTTATTGTCCAATACCACAACACTTTTATATTTTACGATACATACTGTAACACGACTGTGCTCAGTTTCGTTAGCAACTGTTGATCTGCTGAAACCTTTCAACGACCGCATAAATGTCATAAACCATTTAAAACCCTAACAGATACAGCAGTCATCATAAACCATTTAAAACCCTAACAGATACAGCAGTCATCATAAACCATTTAAAACCCTAACAGATACAGCAGTCATCATAAACCATTTAAAACCCTAACAGATACAGCAGTCATCATAAACCATTTAAAACCCTAACAGATACAGCGGTCATCATAAACCATTTAAAACCCTAACAGATACAGCAGTCATCATAAACCATTTAAAACCCTAACAGATACAGCAGTCATCATAAACCATTTAAAACCCTAACAGATACAGCAGTCATCATAAACCATTTAAAACCCTAACAGATACAGCAGTCATCATAAACCATTTAAAACCCTAACAGATACAGCAGTCATCATAAACCATTTAAAACCCTAACAGATACAGCAGTCATCATAAACCATTTAAAACCCTAACAGATACAGCAGTCATCATAAACCATTTAAAACCCTAACAGATACAGCAGTCATCATAAACCATTTAAAACCCTAACAGATACAGCGGTCATCATAAACCATTTAAAACCCTAACAGATACAGCGGTCATCATAAACCATTTAAAACCCTAACAGATACAGCAGTCATCATAAACCATTTAAAACCCTAACAGATACAGCAGTCATCATAAACCATTTAAAACCCTAACAGATACAGCAGTCATCATAAACCATTTAAAACCCTAACAGATACAGCAGTCATCATAAACCATTTAAAACCCTAACAGATACAGCAGTCATCATAAACCATTTAAAACCCTAACAGATACAGCAGTCATCATAAACCATTTAAAACCCTAACAGATACAGCGGTCATCATAAACCATTTAAAACCCTAACAGATACAGCGGTCATCATAAACCCATCAACGCTCCACTGTTCACCTTTCTGTATTCAGCAGCAAAACACCATACTATACTGAATGGAAACCTATCGACAGTTTTCCGTTGTAAAAGGTTTTGCTACGGTGTGCATTAATGAATAAGGCTCAGCTCCCAGTCACAGTCTTTGGCATATGGAGAGCAGCAGGTACCATTGTGTTTGGATTCAGAACTAGGCAGAGTGTCTGCCAATGACTCTGCTATCAATTAAGGCCCTAAACTGGAACTGCCTCTGCAAAAAACGGTCAACCGAACCACATCATGAAACAATTTAACGTGAGCCAGTTACTGTATAGAACAGTGAGTCTGTTAAGGTATAGAACAGTGAGTCTGTTAAGGTATAGAACAGTGAGTTTGTTAAGGTATAGAACAGTGAGTCTGTTCAGGTATAGAACAGTGAGCCTGTTAAGGTATAGAACAGTGAGTTTGTTAAGGTATAGAACAGTGAGCCTGTTAAGGTATAGAACAGTGAGTTTGTTAAGGTATAGAACAGTGAGTTTGTTAAGGTATAGAACAGTGAGTCTGTTAAGGTATAGAACAGTGAGTTTGTTAAGGTATAGAACAGTGAGTCTGTTAAGGTATAGAACAGTGAGTCTGTTGAGGTATAGAACAGTGAGTTTGTTAAGGTATAGAACAGTGAGTCTGTTAAGGTATAGAACAGTGAGTCTGTTAAGGTATAGAACAGTGAGTCTGTTAAGGTATAGAACAGTGAGTCTGTTAAGGTATAGAACAGTGAGTCTGTTAAGGTATAGAACAGTGAGTCTGTTAAGGTATAGAACAGTGAGTCTGTTAAGGTATAGAACAGTGAGTCTGTTAAGGTATAGAATAGTGAGTCTGTTAAGGTATAGAACAGTGAGTCTGTTAAGGTATAGAACAGTGAGTCTGTTAAGGTATAGAACAGTGAGTCTGTTCAGGTATAGAACAGTGAGTCTGTTAAGGTATAGAACAGTGAGTCTGTTAAGGTATAGAACAGTGAGTCTGTTAAGGTATAGAACAGTGAGTCTGTTAAGGTATAGAACAGTGAGTCTGTTCAGGTATAGAACAGTGAGTCTGTTAAGGTATAGAACAGTGAGTCTGTTAAGGTATAGAACAGTGAGTCTGTTCAGGTATAGAACAGTGAGTCTGTTAAGGTATAGAACAGTGAGTCTGTTAAGGTATAGAACAGTGAGTCTGTTAAGGTATAGAACAGTGAGTCTGTTAAGGTATAGAACAGTGAGTTTGTTAAGGTATAGAACAGTGAGTCTGTTAAGGTATAGAACAGTGAGTCTGTTAAGGTATAGAACAGTGAGTCTGTTCAGGTATAGAACAGTGAGTCTGTTACAGACAGTGATTAGGCTCACTGTAAGCCCGTTGTTCTAGAACTGAACCTTCACATGGAAAGTTCCCCTTTGTCTGTCATGAGTGATAAACAGTTGTTCCATGTTAGATTAGTCAACGTCATGACTCTCAACATATAGTAACCTATGAAAATGCTGAATTTATAACACTGAAAGCGCCACTAAGAACTCCTACCATTTTGTATGTATCGAGTCTTCTGTATGTATGGAGATCATTCTGCATTGTTTTCAATGTCACCAGCTTAACTCTGTCATGGTGGATTCCTGCTTTAACTGTTCCAGCTCTGAGTAACGCGGGAAAGAAGAGCCCCGTAGGAGGTCCAACCAGCCCAAAATCCCCTCAGCCGGAGGAATTGTCATGCTAATTTGGTGTGAAGAAACAAAGAGTTTATCCCTTCTTTAAAAGAGGACTGGAAAGTGTAGAAGTAATTTCTCTCTATCCCTCCCTCTATCCCTCTATCTATCCCTCTCTCCATCCATCCATTCCTCTCTCTATCCCTCCCTCTATCTATCCATCCCTCCATCCATCCCTCTCTCCATCCCTCTATCTATCCCTCTCTCCATCCCTCTCTCCATCCCTCTCTCCATCACTCTATCTATCCCTCTCTCCATCCCTCTCTCCATCCCTCCATCCATCCCTCTCTCCATCCCTCTCTCTATCCCTCTCTCCATCCCTCTCTCCATCCCTCTTTCCATCCATCCCTCTCTCCATCCCTCTCTCCATCCATCCCTCTCTCCATCTCTCTCTCCATCCCTCTCTCTATCCCTCTATCCATCCCTCTCTCCATCCCTCTCTCTATCCCTCTCTCCATTCCTCTCTCCATCCATCCCTCTCTCCATCCCTCTATCCATCCCTCTCTCCATCCCTCTCTCTATCCCTCTCTCCATCCCTCTCTCCATCCCTCTCTCCAACCCTCTTTCCATCCATCCCTCTCTCCATCCATCCCTCTCTCCATCTCTCTCTCCATCCCTCTCTCTATCCTTCTCTCTCTCTATCCATCCATCCCTCTCTCCATCCATCCCTCTCTCTATCCCTCTCTCCATCCCTCTCTCCATCCATCCCTCTCTCTATCCCTCTCTCCATCCCGCTCTCCATCCATCCCTCTATCCATCCCTCTCACCATCCCTCTATCCATCCCTCTCTCCAATCGTCACTCCACATTATTCACAGCTGTTGGAATGTAGAGGTAATCCATTGACAAAGGATGTGTTCCAATGTCCACTCTATAGCACCTCTTAGAATGCAGTCAGATGTAGGATCTTCATTTGATGTAAATAATCCTGCGGAGACATTTAGTCCGTAATGTAGCTTGATCAGTGGTTACATGCAATACTCTTAATATAACCAGTACTCTTAATATAACCAGTACTCTTAATATAACCAGTACTCTTAATATAACCAGTACTCTTAATATAACCGATACTCTTATATAACCAGTACTCTTAATATAACCAGTACTCTTAATATAACCAGTACTCTTATATAATCAGTACTCTTAATATAACCAGTACTCTTATATAACCAGTACTCTTAATATAGCCAGTACTCTTATATAACCAGTACTCTTGTATAACAAGTACTCTTAATATAACCAGTACTCTTATATAACCAGTACTCTTAATATAACCAGTACTCTTAATATAACCAGTACTCTTAATATAACCAGTACTCTTATATAACCAGTACTCTTAATATAACCAGTACTCTTATATAACCAGTACTCTTATATAACCAGTACTCTTAATATAACCAGTACTCTTATATAACCAGTACTCTTAATATAACCAGTACTCTTAATATAACCAGTACTCTTATATAACCAGTACTCTTAATATAACCAGTACTCTTATATAATCAGTACTCTTTATATAACCAGTACTCTTATATAACCAGTACTCTTAATATAACCAGTACTCTTAATATAACCAGTACTCATAATATAACCAGTACTCTTAATATAACCAGTACTCTTAATATAACCAGTACTCTTATATAACCAGTACTCTTAATATAACCAGTACTCTTAATATAACCAGTACTCTTATATAACCAGTACTCTTAATATAACCAGTACTCTTATATAACCAGTACTCTTAATATAACCAGTACTCTTATATAACCAGTACTCCTATATAACCAGTACTCTTATATAACCAGTACTCTTATATAACCAGTACTCTTATATAACCAGTACTCTTAATATAACCAGTACTCTTAATATAACCAGTACTCTTATATAACCAGTACTCTTAATATAACCAGTACTCTTAATATAACCAGTACTCTTATATATCCAGTACTCTTAATATAACCAGTACTCTTATATAACCACTACTCTTTTATAACAAGTACTCTTATATAACCACTACTCTTATATAACCAGTACTCTTAATATAACCAGTACTCTTAATATAACCAGTACTCTTAATATAACCAGTACTCTTAATATAACCAGTACTCTTATATAACCAGTACTCTTATATAACCAGTACTCTTATATAACCAGTACTCCTATATAACCAGTACTCTTATATAACCAGTACTCTTAATATAACCAGTACTCTTAATATAACCAGTACTCATAATATAACCAGTACTCTTAATATAACCAGTACTCTTAATATAACCATTACTCTTAATATAACCAGTACTCTTAATATAACCAGTACTCTTAATATAACCAGTACTCTTATATAACCAGTACTCTTAATATAACCAGTACTCTTATATAACCAGTACTCTTAATATAACCAGTACTCTTATATAACCAGTACTCCTATATAACCAGTACTCTTATATAACCAGTACTCTTATATAACCAGTACTCTTATATAACCAGTACTCTTAATATAACCAGTACTCTTAATATAACCAGTACTCTTATATAACCAGTACTCTTAATATAACCAGTACTCTTAATATAACCAGTACTCTTATATATCCAGTACTCTTAATATAACCAGTACTCTTATATAACCACTACTCTTTTATAACAAGTACTCTTATATAACCAGTACTCTTATATAACCAGTACTCTTAATATAACCAGTACTCTTAATATAACCAGTACTCTTATATAACCAGTACTCTTAATATAACCAGTACTCTTATATAACCAGTACTCTTAATATAACCAGTACTCTTATATAACCAGTACTCCTATATAACCAGTACTCTTATATAACCAGTACTCTTATATAACCAGTACTCTTATATAACCAGTACTCTTAATATAACCAGTACTCTTAATATAACCAGTACTCTTATATAACCAGTACTCTTAATATAACCAGTACTCTTAATATAACCAGTACTCTTATATATCCAGTACTCTTAATATAACCAGTACTCTTATATAACCACTACTCTTTTATAACAAGTACTCTTATACAACCAGTACTCTTATATAACCAGTACTCTTAATATAACCAGTACTCTTAATATAACCAGTACTCTTAATATAACCAGTACTCTTATATAACCAGTACTCTTAATATAACCAGTACTCTTATATAACCAGTACTCTTATATAACCAGTACTCTTAATATAACCAGTACTCTTATATAACCAGTACTCTTAATATATCCAGTACTCTTAATATAACCAGTACTCTTATATAACCAGTACTCTTAATATAACCAATACTCTTATATAGCCAGTACTCTTAATATAACCAGTACTCTTATATAACCAGTACTCTTATATAACCAGTACTCTTAATATAACCAGTACTCATAATATAACCAGTACTCTTATATAACCAGTACTCTCATATAACCGTATGTTAGTGTGGGTTTTCAGTGAATTTATGTCAATTATGAAGCTCATCTGTATTTCCTGCTGTGCAGAAAAATTCTCAGCAACAATTGTGTGATCGAATTAAGATCCTACATCTGTATAATCAATGCTTTATTCTACGTGGTTTGCTAGTCTAGTAGAAGAGTAGAGGTCATTTCTCCATCCCTCTCTTCTAGGCAAGTCAGTTAAGAACAAATTATTTTTTACAATGACGGCCTACCCTGGCCAAACCCTTAACAACCCTGGGCCGGTTGTGCGCCGCCCTATGGGACTCCCAATCACGGCCGGTTGTGATACAGCCCAGAATTGAACCCGGGTCTGTAGTGACCCCTCTAGCATTGCGATGCAAGGCCTTAGACCGCTGCACCACTCAGGTCTATGTTCAGTTCTGAAGTCCACACCATAGAGTACCACTTAGAATGTATTTGCCCAGTACATGCAAAATCATACTTGGCTACGAGAGATCCCAGAGGAAAACGGCAGTCCTCGGCAGTCCTCGGTGTAAAGAGTGCAAACAGCCTCGAGAAACGGCTAAGAAAAACAGACTGTATTTTTTGACACGTACAGCAAACACACCAGTCATAATAAAACCCAGAGAAGATGAAATAACTGCGATGTTCACCATTAAACTAATATCCTGCTTCATCAGTCCCACTGCGATCTCTATATGTCTCTCTGTCTGACTAAAACCCAGTGGTGTAAAAATACTTTAAAGTACAATTTTTAGGTATCTGTACACTACTATTTATATTTTTGACAACTTTTACTTTCACTTCACTAAATTCCTAAAGACAATAGTGTACTTTTTACTCCTTACATTTTCCCTGACACCCAAAAAGAATTGTTACATTTTGATTGCAAGACAGGACAGCACATTTATCAAGAGAACATCCCTAGTCATCCCTACTTCCTCTGATCTGGCAGACTCACTAAACACACATGCTTCACTTGTAATTGATGTCTGAGTGTTGGAGCGTGCCCCTGGCTATCCGTAAATAAAAAAAAACAAGAAAATAGCGCCGTCTGGTTTGCTTAATATAAGGAATGTGAAATGATTTATACTTGTACTTTGATACTTAAGCATATTTAAAACCAAATACTTTTAGACTTTTACTGAAGTCATTTTTTACGAGGTGACTTTCACTTTGACTTGAGTCATTTTCTATGAAGTTATCTGTCCTTTTACTCCAGTATGACATCTGCATTCCTTTTCCACCACTGCTAAAACCTCTAACCCAGTTAGTATACAGATCAATCAGCAGGCTTCTGAACCTTCATTTCCTGCTGTGGATGTGATCAAGGAGTGTTTATATTAGCAGCTAGCTAGTGCCTCTGGCTGTGGTCTGTGTGTGTGTGTGTGTGTGTGTGTGTGTGTGTGTGTGTGTGTGTGTGTGTGTGTGTGTGCGTGCGTGCGTGCGTGCGTGCGTGCGTGCGTGCGTGCGTGCGTGCGTGCGTGCGTGCGTGCGTGCGTGCGTGCGTGCGTGCGTGTGTGTGTGCATACGTGCACGGTTGGGGAGTAACTGACTACATGTAATCTGATGACCCAAAAATCGAAACGAAACCGTAATCAGCGGCGTTAGCAGCAAAAAATATTGTAAACAGATTACAGACACCTTTTGAAAAGCTAGATGATACATTTTTGGATTAATTCAAATTAAGAAAGGATGTTTGCTGAAAAATACATTATGACACATTTCTCAATGACATTCAGTTCAGCATTGAAAAAAGGCACAGGTTTAAGTTTGTCAGAACAGCATGGAAGGGTGTCCACCCACTCTGCCCAGAGTTTGGTGAAAACATGCTTTGGTGATGCTATTTCACTTCCTTATGTTTTAAAATACATTTTACCAAGGTAAATTTGATTCTTCATGTTTTGAATTGTTCAGTGGGGTCTTTCTCTAAAAATCTCCTTAACATTATGTCCAAAAAGTCATATTTCGTCACCTAATACATACATCCCATAATAAGCACAGGGCTCTGTTGACATAGCGAGGCAGGTTTTGAGGATCGTTGTCTTCAAAGTTGTTTCCGTGGGCCGCAAAAGCAAAATCATCACGAACTGTCGTAAATGTTACATAATAAGGTTGGTGTACGCTCAGTGCTCAGTTCACAGAGATACGCTTGTTTTTGTGAGAAATTTTGAAAAAGAACAGGAATTTCTAATTATTATGAAAAGAGTATACTGAAATGTGAAAATCGTACATTTCATGTCTCAAAATCGATATCTATCTTACATGTATAATGTTTTATGTCCTGCGGATTGGAGAAGAAAGACCACGAGTTAAACGGGAAAGTGAGCCTGTCATCCCCCTCATCCTCCTCTCCTCATCCTCCTCTACTCATCCTCCTCTACTCATCCTCCTCTCCTCATCCCCCTCTCCTCATCCCCCTCTATTCATCCTCCCCTCCTCATCCTCCTCTCCTCATCCTCCTCTACTCATCCTCCTCTCCTCATCCTCCTCTCCTCATCCCCCTCTCCTCATCCCCCTCTATTCATCCTCCTCTCCTCATCCTCCTCTCCTCATTCTCCTCTACTCATCCTCCTCTCCTCATCCCCCTCTCCTCATCCTCCTCTCCTCATCCTCCTCTCCTCATCCTCCTCTCCTCATCCCCCTCTCCTCATCCCCCTCTATTCATCCTCCTCTCCTCATCCTCCTCTCATCATTCTCCTCTACTCATCCTCCTATCCTCATCCCCCTCTCCTCATCCTCCTCTCCTCATCCTCCTCTCCTCATCCCCCTCTCCTCATCCTCCTCTCCTCATCCTCCTCTCTTCATTCTCCTCTACTCATCCTCCTCTCCTCATCCTCCTCTCATCATCCTCCTCTCCTCATCCTCCTCTCCTCATCCTCCTCTC
Source organism: Salvelinus namaycush (assembly GCF_016432855.1). Taxonomy (NCBI): domain Eukaryota; kingdom Metazoa; phylum Chordata; class Actinopteri; order Salmoniformes; family Salmonidae; genus Salvelinus; species Salvelinus namaycush. The sequence goes on along the minus strand of NC_052324.1, from coordinate 37,847,807 downwards.
CTCATCCTCCTCTCCTCATCCTCCTCTCCTCATCCTCCTCTACACATCCCCCTCTCCTCATCCCCCTCTCCTCATCCCCCTCTCCTCATCCTCCTCTCCTCATCCCCCTCTCCTCATCCCCCTCTCCTCATCCCCCTCTCCTCATCCCCCTCTCCTCAACCCCCTCTCCTCATCCCCCTCTCCTCATCCCCCTCTCCTCATCCCCATCTCCTCATCCCCCTCTCCTCATCCCCCTCCTCTCATCACCCGTCTCCTCATCCCCCTCTCCTCATCCCCCTCTCCTCATCCCCCTCTACTCATCCCCCTCTACTCATCCCCTCATCCCCTCTACTCATCCCCCTCCCCTCATCCCCCTCTCCTCATCCCCCTCCCCTCATCCTCCTCTACTAATCCCCTTCTCCTCATCCCCCTCTCTTTATCCCCCTCTACTCATCCCCCTCCCCTCATCCCCCTCTACTCATCCCCTTCTCTGCTTCCTGTCTGTCCCATTGGCTTATGTGACAGACAATGCTGTCAGTCGCTGGCTAACCCTTTTATTTTAGAACCCACAGCTAATGGTGCAGAGCATTAGTGTCTCTTCCTCTAATGTGTGTGTGTGCTTGTGTCTTTGTGTGTGCATGTGTGTGTGCGTGTGCGCGTGCGTGTGTGTGCGTGTGCGCGTGCGTGTGTGTGTGTGCGTGTGTGTGCGTGTGCACACGTGTGTCTGTGTGTGTGTGTGTGTGTGACCAAAGCATTAGTGTCTCTTCTCCTTCAGCTTCTGATAAGTTACATCACGTGGAGTAAAAATAAATAGGTTGTGCCATTTCGGTTCCCATAGTTAACGTGACTTCCCCTTCCTTGTCAGCCTAATTTAGAGAGGTCCGTCAAAGTTCGTTAGCGGAAGAAAAGGAAGACCATCTCTGTTAACGGGGTTATAACCGTCTCTCTGAGAGATTCGATTCATCTTCTCTGATAAGAGCAAGACCCTTCACTCCCCCCCTCCACCGTCTCTGAACAGTCTGACCTACAGGTAAAAGCCTTTCAGTCCATGTTTTAGTTTTTTCCTCCACAGTTAAGCTACAGTACCTTCCTTTGTAGATATGAGCCTGATTTCCCAGACAGACCTGGACTAAAAAAAGCATGAGAATCTCCACTGAAAGTGCTTCATAGTCTTGGTCAGGACTAGGATGAATCTGAGTCTGGGAAACAAGCCCTATAGAGGCCCCATAGAGGCATGACGTAATCAGAGAAGGAAAGGCTACTCTTTACAGTTCTACCAATCAGGAACAAAGGTTAAATAGGAAAAGCTATTTCCTCTTTCTTATAAAGACAAAGGGTTGAATCAGGAAGTGATGAGACAGAGGTCAAAATGGACTGGCTGGTCTTCTTACCAAATGTCAACCTATTCCCTATATAGTGCACTACTTTTGACCAGAGCCCTATGGAACCCTATTCCCTACATAGTGCACTACTTTTGACCAGAGCCCTGTAGGTCCTGATAAAAAGGAGTGCACTATAGCTTATAGGGAATAGGGTGCTATTTAAAACACATCCTGAGGTTAAAGGAAATGGCTGGTCTAAGGCTGGTGGTGGGAGGTTGAGAAGGTGGGTCGTTACACAACTGATTCTCACCTCTCCTCTCCTCCTGTCGGCTGCTCTGTAAGTGCCTTACGGAGGGAGTCCATATAGGCAGAGCAGCTGAGACAACCCAGATGTCTTGTGTAAAGGACATCACGCTGCTTGGATAGCGAGTACCACTTCCTGCAGGGGAGGAGAGTTAAATGGGTGCAAACGTCTGTGTGTGTGTGTGTGTGTGTGTGTGTGTGTGTGTGTGTGTGTTACCGTGTGTTATTGGACACATCATAGGTTACTGTGTGCTATTGGACACATCATAGGTTACTGTGTGTTATTGGACACATCATAGGTTACTGTGTACTATTGGACACATCATAGGTTACTGTGTACTATTGGACACATCATAGGTTGCTGTGTACTATTGGACACATCATAGGTTACTGTGGACTATTGGACACATCATAGGTTACTGTGGAGGCTGTTGGACACATCATAGGTTACTGTGTACTATTGGAAACATCATAGGTTACTGTGTACTATTGGACACATCATAGGTTACTGTGTACTATTGGACACATCATAGGTTGCTGTGTACTATTGGACACATCATAGGTTACTGTGTACTATTGGACACATCATAGGTTACTGTGGAGGCTGTTGAACACATCATAGGTTACTGTGTACTATTGGACACATCATAGGTTACTGTGTACTATTGAACACATCATAGGTTACTGTGTACTATTGAACACATCATAGGTTACTGTGTACTATTGGACACATCATAGGTTACTGTGTACTATTGGACACATCATAGGTTACTGTGTACTATTGAACACATCATAGGTTACTGTGTACTATTGGACACATCATAGGTTGCTGTGTACTATTGGACACATCATAGGTTACTGTGTGTTATTGGACACATCATAGGTTACTGTGTGTTATTGGACACATCATAGGTTACTGTGGAGGCTGTTGAACACATCATAGGTTACTGTGGACTATTGGACACATCATAGGTTACTGTGTGTTATTGGACACATCATAGGTTACTGTGTGTTATTGGACACATCATAGGTTACTGTGTACTATTGGACACATCATAGGTTGCTGTGTACTATTGGACACATCATAGGTTACTGTGTGTTATTGGACACATCATAGGTTACTGTGTGTTATTGGACACATCATAGGTTACTGTGGAGGCTGTTGAACACATCATAGGTTACTGTGGACTATTGGACACATCATAGGTTACTGTGTGTTATTGGACACATCATAGGTTACTGTGTGTTATTGGACACATCATAGGTTACTTTGTACTATTGGACACATCATAGGTTACTGTGTACTATTGGACACATCATAGGTTACTGTGTGTTATTGGACACATCATAGGTTACTGTGTACTATTGGACACATCATAGGTTACTGTGTGTTATTGAACACATCATAGGTTACTGTGTACTATTGAACACATCATAGGTTACTGTGTACTATTGAACACATCATAGGTTACTTTGTACTATTGGACACATCATAGGTTACTGTGTACTATTGGACACATCATAGGTTACTGTGTGTTATTGGACACATCATAGGTTACTGTGGACTATTGGACACATCATAGGTTACTGTGGAGGCTGTTGGACACATCATAGGTTACTGTGTGTTATTGGACACATCATAGGTTACTGTGTGTTATTGGACACATCATAGGTTACTGTGTACTATTGGACACATCATAGGTTACTGTGTACTATTGAACACATCATAGGTTACTGTGGACTATTGGACACATCATAGGTTACTGTGTACTATTGGACACATCATAGGTTACTGTGTACTATTGGACACATCATAGGTTACTGTGTGTTATTGGACACATCATAGGTTACTGTGTGTTATTGGACACATCATAGGTTACTGTGTACTATTGAACACATCATAGGTTACTGTGTACTATTGGACACATCATAGGTTACTGTGTGTTATTGAACACATCATAGGTTACTGTGTGTTATTGGACACATCATAGGTTACTGTGTACTATTGAACACATCATAGGTTACTGTGTGTTATTGGACACATCATAGGTTGCTGTGTACTATTGGACACATCATAGGTTACTGTGGACTATTGGACACATCATAGGTTACTGTGTACTATTGGACACATCATAGGTTACTGTGGAGGCTGTTGAACACATCATAGGTTACTGTGGACTATTGGACACATCATAGGTTACTGTGGAGGCTGTTGAGGGGAGAACGGATCTTAATAATGGCTGGAACGGTGCAAATGGAATGTCATCAAACACCTGGAAACCATGGAAACCATGTGTTTGATGTATTTGATACCGTTCCACTGATTCCGCTCCAGCCGTCACCATGACCTCGTCCTTTCCTATTAAGGTGCCCCCATCCTCCTGTGCTGTGTACTGTATTAGTGTCCTCACTGCAAATTGACAGATGGCACATTTAAAGTTAAACCATTAAACTTTTTTCATTGGTTTATTGAAAGGTAGTATGGTGAGTAACTGTTGGTAAGAGTGTGCATTTTGGGCATATACCACCAGAGCCAAGATAAGGTTCTCTGTCTTTCTCATGGCAGAGTGCCGACCCACTCTGCCCAGACTGGGTGAAAACGTGCGTTGATGATGAAATTTAAATTCCATATGTTATAAAATAAATCTTTACCAATATTACAAATATGATTTTTCATGTTCTGAATCGTTCCGTGGGGTCTTTCTCTAACTTACACTACATGATCAAAGGTATGTGGACACCTGCTCGTCGAACATCTCATTCCAAAATCCTTAATATGGAGTTGGTCCCGCCTTTGCTGCTATAACAGCCTCCACTCTTCAGGGAAGGCTTTCCACTAGATGTTGGAACATTGCTGCGGGGACTTCCATTTAGCCACAAGAGCGTTAGTGAGGTCGGGCACTGATGGTTCCCAGTCAGCATTCCAATTCATCCCAAAGGTTTTCGATGTGGTTGAGGTCAGGGCTCTTAGCGGGCCAGTGAAGTTTTCCACAGCGATCTTGACAAACCATTTCTGTACGGACCTCGCTTTGTGCACGGCCCCCGAGCCACGGTATGTTCACCCCGCTATCATCCAGAAGGTGAGGTCAGTACAGGTGCATCAAATAGTGAGACAGAGAGACTGAAAAACAGCTTCTATCTCAAGGCCATCACACTGTTAAATAGCGATCACTAGCTGGCTACCACCCAGTTACTCTACCCTGCACCTTAGAGGCTGCTGCACTCTATACATAGACATGGAATCACTGGCCACTTTAATAACGGAACACTAGTCACTTTCATAATGTTTACATACTGCTTTACTCATGTAAATACTGTATTCTATTCTACTGTACTGTTGGAGCTAGGAACACAAGCATTTTGCTACACCCACAATAACATTTGCTAAATATGTGAATGTGACAAATAATATTTGATTTGATTTGAAACAGGAAAGGGCCTTCCCCAAACTGTTGCCACAAAGTTCGAAGCACAGAATCATCTAGAATGTAATTGAATGCTGTAGCATTAAGGTTTCCTTCACTGGAACTAATAAAATATTCCACCAAACTTTACAGTTGGCACTATGCATTTGGGCAGGTAGCATTCTCCTGGCATCCGCCAAACCAAGATTAGTCCTTTGGACTGCCAGATGGTGCAGCATGATTCATCACTCCAGAGAACGTGTTTCCACTGTTCCAGAGTCCAATGGCGGCACATATTTACACCACTCCAGCCACAGCTTGGCATTGTGCATGGTGATTTTAGGTTTGTGTGTGGCATCTCTAGCAGGGCAAAAATGTGATGAACTGACTTGTTGGAAAGGTGGCATCCTATGACGGTGCCACGTTGAAAGTCACTGAGCTCTTCAGTAAGGCCATTCTACTGCCAATGTGTGTCTATGGAGATTGCATGGCTGTGTGCTCGATTTTATACACCTGTCAGCAACGGGTGTGGTTGAAATAACTGAATCCACTAATTTGAAGGGCTGTCCACATACTTTTGTATATATAGTGTATCATTAACATTATAAATATAAGAAAGTTGGATTTCGTAACCTAATACATCCGATAATAGGCACCGACCTCTGTTTAACGAGTGGAGCCGCTCTGTCGCAACTTTCAAGGATTTTACATGTTGTGGTTGTCTGCAAAGGTATTTCAGTGGGTTGCAAAAAATCATATTAACACGACATGAACTGAATTAAATGTTAAAAGCTTTAAAAAAACACATTTGCGGTACGCTTAGTGTTTACATTTTACAGATGCGCTTGTTGCGCCTGTTTTTGTGCAAAATGTTATAAAAAAAGGAACAGGAATTTGGCATTAACATTAAAAAAATATAATAAAATATGAAAAGTCAAAATCGCTATATAGTTCACCTCTATTGTATTATGTCTTCCGGATTCGAGAAGAAAGATGACAAGTTCACCGGTGAGCCTTTAGCCACAGCATCCAGCCTGGCTGACGCAATGCGTCTTTCCCAGATTTCTCCCTCTGGCCTCCATTGATTTAGTACCCCTAATTCTGGCCAACCTACAATTGTAAAAACTCCAATAACATGAGGTTTGGACCTTTGGTTTTCTTAGATGAATATCTACACAATTAACATATTACTTTACCACGCACCCATGTATTTTATACCTTTATTTAACTAGGCAAGTCTGTAAAGAACTCATTCTTATTTACAATGACAGCCTACTTGTTCAGGGGCAGAACGACAGATTTTTAGTTGTCAGCTCAGGGATTCAATACAGCAACCTTTCAGTTACTGGCCCAACGCTCTAACCACTAGGCTACCTGCCGTCCTATGTATGCACGCACACAAGACAATACACAGAGGTGGGCCGTACCATCACGAACTGACTATACTATTGACATCATACTGCCCAGGTTAAAGACATCTCTTAATCAGCCCATACCTTGAATCACAAGCAGCTCATACCATAGGTGCTGTTATAACAAAACCAGCCCATATAATACAGCCATAAAAAGTCGCTTCTTGCCATTCAAACTACACTTGCTATTAAAGAGTCTGAATTGCATAGCGATCACATTCAGGCCCTTCATTGGGCATGCATTGGATATAAACCCTTTATGGTAGTGAGCTATGACCTGAGTTCAATGCCATTAAAGTACATTCATGTGAACAGTCAAAGTACATTCAATGTACATTCATATGAATGCATATTCTGAGAAATGCCTCTCTTCGGATAATGGGGTTTGATCTAGTCTTACTATAATCCCATAGACAATGTCTTTGACTGTGAATGAGTTCATTGAACCCTGAAGAGAGTCATTCCAAGTGTCTCTCCCTTTAGAAAACGTGTTTTAAACACTCTGTGCTTTAAAGTGAAACTGACATCTTTTTAGCAACATGAAATCTTATTAAAATATGTTCATAAACACTCCCAGGAAGAATATGACTCCTTTTTTAATATATATTTTCTGATAAGCAACCACATCGATACAGATAGCGGCCATTTGTTTGGACAATTAACAGACACTGCAATAAATAAAAGCAAACTCTCTTGGTCTCTGATCCTATTCTCTGATCCTTCTGACCCTCTGGGTCTCTGATCCTCTGGGTCTCTGATCCTTTGGGTCTCTGATCCTCTGAGTCTCTGATCCTCTGAGTCTCTGATCCTCTTCTCTGACCCTCTGATCCTCTGGGTCTCTGATCCTCTGAGTCTCTGATCCTCTGATCCTCTGAGTCTCTGATCTTCTGGGTCTCTGATCCTCTGAGTCTCTGATCCTCTGGGTCTCTGATCCTCTGGGCCTCTGATCCTCTGAGTCTCTGATCCTCTGGGTCCCTGATCCTCTGCTCTGATCCTCTGGGTCTCTGATCCTCTGGGTCTCTGATCCTCTGACTCTGATCCTCTGGGTCTCTGATCCTCTGGGTCTCTGATCCTCTGGGTCTCTGATCCTCTGAGTCTCTGATCCTCTGGGTCTCTGATCCTCTGACTCTGATCCTCTGGGTCTCTGATCCTCTGGGTCTAGGACTGTATGAATAGGGGGTTGTAATTGTGATCGTAAAATTTATGACGAATTAAAAGTTT